>NC_068359.1:75093946-75141446 GCF_020536995.1 Dreissena polymorpha
GATTATACGTAAAGCATACAATAAACCGCGGTTTCGGAAGTTGGGTTTGTATAATCAACAATAACTAAATAAACTCCTAAAGATGACAGACGTTATATACTCAAACAGTTAATAAATGTTACTAAAGAAACATTTTATACTCAGCAACTATTTGTATTAAGTAACCATTTTTACAAAGTGTGGTTCATACTATAAACACATATGTTTTTATTGGTTTTCTTAGTTGTCTTAGAAACATTGCACCCCTTAATCGAACCTAAGATACATGTAATAACATATTCAAAACCTCCCAAATAATCATTTGGTTTTGTTTTTTTCGTATACCGTAAGCAGGACTTTAAAATAATTATGAAGTAAAATTCCTTTTACTTTTTGCATGATTGAATTGAAAGACGTGTACACATAATCCGTTTATTTAGGTGATATTGTATTGCATTTGATGATCAGTCACTGTTTACAGTTGAAGGATTCAATGCGGCTACAGCAATGGTTACATTGACATTGATATTTTAGTAATTACGAGAATGGCTTATTTGAATTTTTTTCCTCTAACCTCTATTCTATGGTATGCACGAAATTGCCGATAGTCATCTTTTTTCTCTGCGTTAATGGACATCACTTACATAACCAACGATAATGGACGTTATTTTCATTACCGTAGACCTTACGCATACACTATCGCATGATTACCGTCCATGTATTTCCTGAAATCGTTGCAAGATTTCATTACGTACAACTTTTAGCACGATTATGCCAGTTTTTATTCGGAAAGAGATATTTGATCTGCAAGAGTTTTTTTTTTACACACACTAAACGTTCTTAACAGTCTTTTTCTAAATATAAATAATGCGTTAAAGAACTTTCGCAGGGTGATAGATAATTCTTATTTTCACACACAACACCAATGTGTACGATATAATTCTGACCATAACTGCATGTCAGTAAACCTCATGAAATGATAATTTCACAAAAATCGCATAGAAAAAAGCTGATTATTTCATTAGTTTAATTGCTTATTAAAAATTTAAAACAGCAAAAGCATTATCACGGAATGAAATAATCAGCCAAAGATGATGGAGATAATGTTTATATTGAACATATTTCCATGTGAGTATTTATTGCATCATTACTATTCGGTTTCAGTCTTGTCCCTATCGCGAATGACTGCTTACACCAATTCAATTCAATTCAATGATTTATAAAGTCTCATTCGCAATTCATATACAATTAAAACATATAAAAAGCACAGTTACATGAATGCGACCAATCATAATATGATTTATAAGAGACAATATAATTATATATATTTACAATTCTTGACTATCAAATTACTGCCACATGGTTAAAACTTACTTCTATTAAATTTGAGTTATTGTATCTTAGACTATGTTGTATTATTACACTTGTCAATATTTTTCATACATTAAAATACCATTTGCTTTGCTTTTATAGACTAGTCTATACACTATTTTACAAATGTACAGCATAAAACTTAAGTTAATAAATTCATTTTGAATATAAAATTTTTTTCTTTCTTTGAGAACACTAAAGCAGGATTTTGCTGATATATAAAGCAACATGTCATCTGTAAATATGTATTTAAGTTTCTCATAATCTGACATTTTGTGACGACTCGAAGTTTCAATTTATTATTATTATAATAATAATAATAATAATAATAATAATAATAATAATAATATATAATAATAATATAATAATATTATTATTATTATATTATTATACCGGATTTATATAGCGCCCTTTTCATGCAAGAGGGTACGTTCAAAGGCGCTTTACAAAAGAACATTTGACGTATCGCAGATGCGAATACATTTTACAACACTGTTTCAAAAGAAATCGATCAAAACTACTCAATGATACTATAAAACTACTCTATTATACTATAAGTACTACGTAAAACATGCACAGTAACCATAGATTAGAAAGATTAACAAGGCACTATAAACTACCCTATGTGTATAGCTATAAGACAATAAATTAAACAATAACATCTAAAACTTAAACAAGAAGTACTACGTAAACAACACAAAACATGCACAGTAACCATAGATTGGAAAGATCGGCAAGACAAACCAGAGACAAAACAGAGACAGAGACAAGGGTAACGTCAGGATAACATTACCATGAGTCCACAAACCCCCAAAGGAATAATTATGCTTTCCTTTAAAAGGGTAAATTCAAGTTCATGCTGATTAAGACAAAGGTAACGTCAAGATACCATTACCACAAGTCCACAAACCCTCAAAAGAATAATTATGCTTCCTTTAAAAGGGTTAATTCAAGTTCATGATGATTGAGATTTTTTAAAAATGAATTGAATAAACAACTGCTTATATTGCATAAGATTGGAGGAAGAGATGAGTTTTCAGTGCCTTTTTGAACGAATTCAGTGTTAAAGAACCTCGAATGTTTGATGGAAGCGAGTTCCATAGTTTGGGAGCAGCGTACATGAAACTTCGCTCCCCGTATGATACGGATTTAATCTTCGTTGGAAGTCGAATTACAAGTTACAAAATTCGAAGTTCAATTATAATGTCCATTGGACTTTTCTATGGTTTTTTTTTACAATGGAAACATAATCTATTACGAAATTCAATATTATCATATCGACAAAGTTTTAGTCTAAGCGGCGCCACACCGCATCGAAACTTAGCTAATGCACTTCTATACAAAAATGGTGTCATTTTTTAACATAAGTTTCTGTTCCAAAGTCTGTTTTAAATTACTATACAGTCTCAATTTATACGACCAACACCCTCTAGTTCCAATATTACTATTGACTGCACTTCTCCATTTGACAATTTCTTTTTCAAGAATCCTAGATTCTACATCATTTACTATATATTTAATATTGTTAATATGTATATCAACTAAATCAGACATGTTTACATCTCTCAGACATCATGACTTATTCTGATAGCTATTTTAACATTTCCTGATGTAGACCACAAGTACATTTTCTTAATATTCTGGAATAATTCATATTTACATTTCTAAAATGTTGTCTCATTATGGCTCCCCATTGATTTACAATCGGTGGTTTCCAACCCATTTTACCAAGACTGCCGCATAAGAGGTGTATTTATCAACACCTAAATGATACCGCATTGCCCGATTCTGGACAGCATTAATACACGAGTAAGATTTATCGCCACATATTGGTGCACTATGGCTGATAATAGGTCAAACCATAGAATCAAACAGCTTGGTAAAAGTAGAATATTGGAAACCTCTTAATGCTTTAGTTTTCGAAATAAATTAACCTAATGCTCTAGAGGCAGACATAGCCACATTTTTCGCTATTTCATGATATCTAAAAATTCATTTAGAACGACACCAATATATCTATAACAGTGTACAACGGTTGTCCATCAGTTTTAAAATTATAATCAGTTCTCATAAAACTCTTAGGTCTAAAATGAACACTTTTAGAATTTTCACAATTTATTCATTTTATTTTGTAAACGCCATGAAGATAAACAATTCTCTGCAAGTAAAACACATCTGCAAATAATAAAATGCATATTATTTTATCACCTAGGTCAATACCAACTTCTAATGTATTTAACATGGATACCAAAACATTTATATAGAGATTGAAGAGCATGGGGGACAACGGGCACCCCTGCTTCAAGCCACACTTGACATCAATCCACTCGGTATCGAAGACATTTACCCTCACACAACATTTTACGTCCCTCTATATAGACAGTATAACTTGAAGCCAGCGACCCTGAAGTCCCTTATGCTTTAACTTGTCAAACAGTAGAGTTCTATTGATAATGCCGTACGCTTTACGAAAATCTAAAAAGGCTGCAAATGTTGATAAGTTTTTAAGTTTTCTAGTTTCAATAATGTTTGTCAATGCCTGGACATAATCACTAGTGCTCTTTCCTTTCACAAAACTATTTGGCTCATAATAAGTAATAATAAATAATTACTAAATACTTCACTAGAACAACATTGATTGAAACGATTATTCAAAATGCTACAATACATTTTGTACATTGTCGGCCCTAGTGTAATGCCACTGTTCAACAAAGAATCTCTAGGATCTGCAGTTGATGAGTTAGGTACAGGTGATATAATTCCTTTCGAACACACATTTGGTACGTTACCACTTATAAAACATCTATTGAATAAACTATATAACATAACACGACCTCTATTATTCTTTAATAACTTATTAGGAATTTCATCAAACCGGGAGCCTTATCGGATTTTGCCTCAAAAATACAGTTATTCAACTCATCACTATGAATTATTTAAAAACAACAGATTTATCTTTTCAATTATTAGTTATAACAGAGCAACTTAAATTGGTTGCAGGTGTCCTCCGGGTTGAGAAGATTTTGAAAATCAAGTCGCCATTTATTTAAGACTACATCCGGCTGATTACAAATGGATCCATAGGTCATTTTAACTTCTAAGGGAATTTTCTTGATCCGTTCATTACCAAGACCAATTTGCCTATATCCTTCCAGAATAAACCAGATGAAGCATTTACTGAAGCTCCTAGGTCTAACTGGGCTCGATAAACAAAATGTCTCTTAGCTCGTTGGACACCTCTATCAAATAATTTTCTTTTATGAACATAAATATGCCTAAAATTATACTTTCCATTTAGCTTACATTTCAACCAATGTTTCTCTGCAAAACACATTTCTGTCCATAGCAATGTTAGATCTTCTGACCACCAGGGTTTTTAAAACCTGATTTTTTTTTTGAATAGCCAGATGAATACAATGTCACAACTTTATGGGGTAGTTTACTATACATTTCACAGTGTACAATATTGACAAAATTATCATATGCCTCATTTATACTACTTTGAGTCATTAATGAACTCTCCAGTTTTTCAATTATATGAAATATACTACTTTGAAGCTCATTATCTGACATACAAGTACCAACTTCATCTTAAATAGTAAAATGTACTCTTTCTACAGATATATACTCACGTGAATTTTCATTTATATAAAAACTATTGCTAACATTGGTCAAAAGTAAATTCAATCTTAATAAAGAGTGGTCCGGAAGAACATTCTTGCCAAACTGGTCAAAAAGTGATGCTCTTTCAACAACTTCTGAAACTTTGAGCACTTGGAATTCACCAAATTTATTCAAAGACTCATACGGTAAACGGCAATAATCTACAACCGAAGCACCTTGGGGACCAATGAATGTAAAAGCATTCCTGTTAGATTTTCCTCTGCTATTTAAAATGGAAAAAAATTACATTAATTAAAAAATTCAATTAGCAAATCCCCATAATGATTTGAAACAAAATTAACAACGTTTCTATCTTGTAAAAGGTCTATCCCTGGAATAAAATCATGAGAATTTGCATATCTACTGTTAAAATCTCCACAGGGAAATGTAGTTGATTTATCATCTAGATATTTGGCAACCTGTACTAAATATTTTCTAAAAAGAAGTTTGCATCTTTTTGTCTTGTTGAGTTGTGCGGAAAGATATTAATTTTAATAAAACCCATACAGTACCTTCAAATTCATCATCTAAAATTTCATATTTAAAATTTGTTAATAAGTCATGTTTAATGAGTAAAGCAACACCACCTGAACCGTTTCGTGAATTTCTATTGATGTTAAGCATGTATAGCCATCAATATAAAAATTCTCATTATCCCTGAGGTGAGGTTCACATAGACCTAACAAGTCAAAATTACAATGCTTAACACTACTTTCTCTTAAAACAAAATTGACTGACTGAGAGTTTGAACAAAACTTTTGCACGTTCCAAACACCGCACACAACCTAGTCTCTTATTCTTGTTCATCTTTGATGAGTGTACTAACCATCTGTGTTCTGGTCCTCCCATCCTGTCAGAATATGAGTGTTGCTCACTGGAGTACCCATCCGCCTGTCTATATAGTTTTCACTTCTATCCGAATATCCACCCCGCCTGTCACTATGATTTCTATTACCCCTACTGGGATTACCACCCCGCCTCTCAGAATAATTACCACGACCAGTATCACGGTAGCTATCACGATCAAGACCAGTATCACGGTAGTTCTCACGATTATCACCTCCATCCGAGTACTCTTCACGCCTCCACGTGTGGCCAAAATCCCTAAGAGAACTTCCGACGAGACTACCAGTGTTGCTCTTCCGTTCATCTGTTTTTTTGCCATCCGCATTGTTTTTTCCAGGGATAATACGAGTAACCTTAACCTGTATGTCGTTTTGGTCGGTCGTATAGGCACAAACCAAAGTGCGAAAGTTTGCTGCCAAAATATACACATGTTCGTACTGTTTGTCTGAGTGTAGAATAGCTATCGCATCCAAGACCGCCTTTCAGGATAGATACCAATGTATTAATTTTCCACGTCAGCAATAGTCTTACTTGTCAAATATATGCGCTAGGACCGGACAAATACTGATAGTACATGGATTTAACTAAAATGAACAAGTGCGTTTCCCATTTATGATTGCATTCAATACTCTTTTGTACAAGTATGCTGAACAAATAAATTGATTTAATATGTACGTTATTATTCTAGCATTTTTTTCAAATTATGAATTTGAGGGTTAAACACAGTCTAATTATATTATAATCAGTATAATATTATGAACTGTATTGTTAGTGGTGCGATACTAATACATTCGACTGTATACATGGGTATTAACATTTTCGCAATGTCTTTTTAGCTCATCTATTTTTTGAAAAAAAATTATGAGCTATTGTCATCACCTTGACGTCGGCGTCGGCGTCGGCGTCGGCGTCTGCGTCGGCGTCTGCGTCGGCGTCTGCGTCGGCTTCCGGTTAAGTTTTGCGTTTAGGTCCACTTTTCTCAGAAAGTATCAATGCTATTGCATTCAAACTTGGTACACTTACTTACTATCATGAGAGGACTGGGCAGGCAAAGTTAGAAAACTCTGGCGTGCAATTTGACAGAATTATGTGCCCTTTTTATACTTAGAAAATTGAAAATTTTGGTTAAGTTTTGCGTTTAGGTCCAGTTTTCTCAGAAAGTATCAATGCTATTGCATTCATACTTGGTACACTTACTAACTATCATGAGGGGACTGGGCAGGCAAAGTTAGATAACTCTGGCGTGCATTTTTACAGAATGATATGCCCTTTTTATACTTAGAAAATTGAAAATTTTGGTAAAGTTTTGTGTTTAGGTCCATTTTATTCCGTAAGTATCAAAGCTATTGCTTTCATACTTGCAACACTCACTAACTATCATAAGGGGACTGTGCAGGCAAAGTAATGTAACTCTGACTGGCATTTTGACAGAATTATGTGCCCTTTTTATACTTAGAAATTGAAAATTTGGTTAAGTTTTGTGTTTAGGTCCACTTTATTCCTACAGTATCAAAGCTATTGCTTTCATACTTGCAACACTTATTAACTATCATAAGGGGACTGTGCAGGCAAAGTTATGTAACTCTGACTGGCATTTGGACGGAATTATGGGCCCTTTATACTTAGAAAATTGAAAATTTGGTTAAGCTTTGTGTTTTGGTCCACTTTACCCCTAAATTATCATAGATATTGCTTTCTTACTTGGAACACTCGCAAACTATCATAAGGGTACAGTAAAAGGACAAGTTGCATAACTCTGGATATCATTTTTATGGAATTATGGCCCTTTTTTGACTTAGTAACTTTGAATATATGGTTAAATTTTGTGTTTCGATCCACTTTACTTCTTAAGTATCAAGGCTATTGCTTTCAAACTTCAAATACTTTCATGCTTTCATGAGGTTACTGTACCTGGCAAGTTGAATTTTACCTTCACCTTTGAATGACCTTGACTCTCAAGGTCAAATTATTAAATTTTGCTAAAATTGCCATAACTTCTTTATTTATGATTAGATTTGATTAATACTTTGACAAAACTACTCTTACCTGACATACCATAATAGACTCCACCAAAACCATCCCCCGTGCCCCCCCCTCCCCCCCTCCCCCGAATCCCCCCCCCCTATTTTTTTTTAAGATCATCTCACAAATGACCACCACACCCTCATACCCCCAACCTCCCCTAATTTTTTTATAACGGTTAAAAAACACAACTATTTATTTTTATTATTTTATGTTTGAAATACCCTCCAACCATCGCACCCAAGAATCACCCCCCACCCCCCTCCCCCAACCCGAATCCCCCCCTAATTTTTTTTTTAAGATCATCTCACAAATTATCACCACACCCTCACACGATAACCCCCCCCCCACCTCACCCCCCCCAATTTTTTTTTAAGATCATCTCACAAATTACCACCACACCCTCACACTATACCCCCCACCTCACCCCCCCCATTTTTTTAAATGGTTAAACAACACAAATATTTATTTTTATTATTTTTTGTTTGAAATACCGTCCAACCATCACACCAAAGAATCCCCCCCACCCCCCTACCATACCCCCCCCCTCCCCGATTTTTTTTGTGTGCATTTTTTTTACACATTTTCGGAAGATAATGTAATAAATGTCCACACCCCCACACTATACACCCCTCTTCACTCCACCCCTCCCTCCTTTGTGATTAAAAATGAGAGTCCCTTCACCTTTAAAAAGAAAATAGATGAGCGGTCTGCACCCGCAAGGCGGTGCTCTTGTTATAAAGATGTAAATGCATGTTCGACCAAACAAAGAAGCACGTAAGATAATAATCATCACCATAAGTGATTGAGTGTCCTGATCAGCTTGGTGTATGCATTCAATTAATGAAATAAGACTTGTATTTGGCCTACATAATCCCAATTTTATTTAGTCAACACAAACGTACACATGCATGATGGGCTCGCGTCACGGCCTCCGGTCCACATTGTTCACTAAGTAATAAACTATATTTATAAATTATAAAGGGCGTTTTTCAATAAATAGTCCGATTGTGGTTACGTTTTATAACGAATTATTTAAAAGTGTTATCAAGCCAATATCTCCACCAATTTTATGGTTATATTGATGAAATATTATATCTTTAACATGAAGTACAAAAAACAAGTACCAAATTTTAATTGTTTTGTCCATAGTCTTAAACTAAAAATCCAGATTGAGAAAGAAATAGCCCTCAGTAATGACACATTACAAATCTTTGAACAAAAATGGAATCGGATTAAATTCTCATAATGTTTGTCCACTTTTATACATTTCACTCTAATGTTAGTTATCTTTCTAAAATAGTTTTGTTTATTTTTTTTAAACATGAAGTACAAAAAACAAGTACCAAATTTTAATTGTTTTGTCCATAGTCTTAAACTTAAAATCCAGATTGAGAAAGAAATAGCCCTCAGTAATGACACATTACAAATCTTTGAACAAAAATGGAATCGGATTGAATTCTCATAATGTTTTGTCCACTTTTATACGTTTCACTCTAATGTTAGTTTATCTTTCTAAAATAGTTTTGTTTATTTTTTTTTTCAATCTGACAAGATCATTGTGAATATAAAACATAACACACAAGTCCAGTATGCTTTCTTCCGACTTTATACAACTCATCATTTTTCATAACTATTCCTCTGTTGTTCTTTTCTTTTCTCTCTAAAAAAATATATATTAGCATATCTTGTATAACATGTCTGAACTTTATTGCTTTGTACAATCACTATGTTGTATGATCATATACATGTTTACATTGTATGTATGCTATTGAATAAAAAAAAAAACATCTCCAGTAGATAATGTCAGATCAATCACAGTTGACATATTTTCCTAAATTAAAAAAAAACACTAAAAGATAATACGACAAAATGTAAGCCTAATTAAAATGTGTCTGGATAACTATACTTTTAGATTACCTATCATAAGTATAATTTATTATTTAACAAAGTGAAGCCGCGTTGTTTTAGTTGTTCTAACAAATACAAGTATGTGTTAATTATGACAATCATACATAAGTATAACGTATTATTTAACAAAGTGAAGCCGTGTTGTTTTAGTCGTTCTAACAAATACAAGTATGTGTTAATTATGACAATCATACATTGTGTTGACGCATTATATGTGAAAAGTTAAGCGCGCAATTAAATCATACTTTTGCATAATACAATGATTTAACAATGTTACAGATTACCATATGTTTGAACACGCTGATAATGTTTGCGTGGTTGGCAGTCTGGTGACTAAATAAAACAACAATGCATTTCTATGGATTTTTTTTATCTAACACCATCTGTAACATCTCCACAAAACACATTAATACTTTATAGGCTCACAACATGTCACATTCTTGACGGTCTGATAATTGATGTTATGTCAGAAATATGGTCTGAGAGAATAAACATGTTATTTTTTGTGACATAATCATTATGTGTGATTCTTTAATATGCTACTCATTAGACGCTTGATGGTATGGATTTCCAGCAGGTCCTATACCCGATAGAACAACTTATACATGAAATGGAGCTTGGTGTTATCAACCTATTATGTAGGTTAGTTGAATGAAAAAACGTGTCTCTGAAATGTATATACTTTACATATGAACACATGACATGTCAATGCAAGAACATGTTTTTTTGAAACTTATAGGTGTTATGTACCTTAAAAGCAATATACGGTTTGTACTTAATTTTTTTATTTTATTTATTTGTTTCTGTGTTGGCCAAGGCCAACGTAACCTACTTGATAACACATAAGACACTATTCATTAGTTATAACACAGTACGTTACCTAACAATCAATCTTGGATTTAGATCCGTATATTGAGGGATAGACCAAAAGCTTCTTATGTAAAAGAAAAATGCAAACACACACAGTTTCAAAGAAAATGGATACAAATGGAACCAACGAATAAATAGTGTGCTTACATTGGAACAGACGAACGGAATCAAAAACTGAAAACTATGAAACAAACGAGTGGATGAGGCACGAACAACGCCTACAGATATCTGCAGGATAACATATAAAGTGAAATCTATTGGTCGATTGACTGATTCGAGCATTTCATGGGCTTAATAAATTGCTTTAGTGTATTTTGTTGATTGACATACAATGGCAGTGGCTTTAAAGTCTTTTTAAACATACATTGAATATGTTCATCAATAAATCTAAAGGAATAGTACAGCCCGAGACAGACACCGTCTAATGTGATACATGGTTCGTTTGTATCGAAACATTTACTTTTGTGTGCTCGGAAAGGGATAGATTGGTCGTAAACGTGAATACAACAAAATGAAGTCCTATTATTCCGTGGTCTGAATTGCACTGTATTGTCTTAATAATCATTTCAGTACAATCATATCAGTTTATGTATGAATTTATAAATGTTGAAGTTTTGACGAACATGCAGCAATAGTCTGATCAGATTTTTGTTCATTATCATAGTTACTGAATATATACAAATAATTTAACCATGAAGAAAATCTTTTGCACATCGCTTACACTTCATTCACCTCTCTAGGTTGCTGTTTAATGTACTCGCACAGGTTTGAAATTGAAAATGACCTACAATCAAAACTTTGGCACCCACCTTCAGAATAATACAATCTGCTGCAATATGCATACGATTAATACGCGTAAAAGCAAAAAAAGCACAACAATAACAAACAAACAAACACCAGCTATATTTTGCCCCATGAACATTTGAACAACAAAGTAATATTTTAATTTTAATTGTTACGTGTGTTTTCCTTAAAATCAATCGCATTATATACAATATTTCCATATACTAAATTGCTTGTTATGTAGCTCAAGAACAGAAGTGTTTGTGGCTAGCAAACAAAGAACCATTAACACGATGATTGAAAACACAAATTTAACAAATGAGATAAATTTAAACATTGGATCTAAAATTTAACAATCAGTAAACAATCAAAACTAAAATTAAAAAAAATGAAAAAAATGTTACCCTCAACAGGGCTTGAACCACTGACCCCTGGAGTATTCTGTAGTAAAAAGTCTCCCATTTAGATTTTAGACCAGTCGGCAATCCGTGTTCATACAATATGTGATGTACTTTATACTTTATATAAGCAATCCTCGTAGATTCACAAAATATAACGACAACAACAGAACTCTCCAAATTATTCAATCGTTTTGCGTTGCAACGCTTAATCATTTATAATCAGGTTTTTAAATGCGTTCAAACCGACACAATGATTAAACACAGCTTTTGTAGTTTATATTTTGTTTCCCTGTATAATGTTATAGAACAATTATTTTGTATCGATTGTTTTGCAGCGATATATTACACCGAGCTAAACCATTCGTATTTAATTTTGTAAGAATACATCTATATATTAGAGTCATCAAGTTTTAAACGATAAGAATTGTTGTGCTCAGCAGAAACTTTTCTTGGTTTAATGATTACGTCATTTATGCAAAATATAGCAGTAGTGGAACTCTTTAGGTAAAAAACAATAACAAATTTAGCTTTATCATATTGCCTCATCAATACTATCCGTAGTTCAAAATATTCATTCTCAACTCGTTGCTATATGACTATTTGGATGTTTACCAGCAAACATTACGTGACAGTCATTTCATGTGAGACATAGGAGACTCATGTATTGCTCAGTAATGCGGAGGAATAGTCAAGTACACTGATAATTCTTCTTGATATCGATTATTTCTTATTTGCCTTTTCAAAACATTTTACGTAATAATACAATTAATATTATTCTACAAAATTAAGCTTAAGCGGTGCATTAATAAATTTAGACTGAGAAATGCGTACCTTAATTTTAGTATTCTCTTTCCGTAAAAACGTCACTTCATGTAAAATATTTGCTAAGCTAGAAATGCGTATTGGTAGTTAATGATATGTACAACGGTGCTTCATCATTAAGCTAACTTATTGATTTTAACAAACTTTGTAGCAATGATAATATTGCGTTTTTTTTTAAATTGTGTGTGAAGCAACGCGTACTGGTAAAATAAGAAATCCTTTTTGCATGTTACATGTAGCTGCTGTATGTAATTGTGGTATTGCGCAGTTCAGCTATGTTGCGATATAGGCGCAATAATACAAACACAACTGTATTAATATAAAAAAGATTTGTAATCAAACAATATTGAAGAACAAATCTGGAACCAATAATTATAAGCGATATTAGTATTTAGGTTAGAAATTTATTGTAATCGTGACTTGTGACTTGTGAATTAAACAGTAGTGGTAAACAAACGCGAAAGCAATCAGCACGACGGGCCTACAGTTCACCGATAAAAATATTAAAATAATCTGTTGAACTTTAAAAACGGATGTTATGTTTTACGTGTCATAAAAATCACCATAAATACAAATCGTAAATACAATGTGGTTACACTTGGCTGTGTGTATCGTAGTTATACTGTAATAAGCTGTACAGCACATTTTCGACCGAGTATAAGCACATTCAAAGTATTTGGCTTATTGCTTAGGACATAACTACATTTGAAAATAAGTCTTTATTTTATATCCATATCTTGCTGATTGAAAAATGTATCTCAACATACAGCCCCGCACAATATTTACAAAGGACAATCCAAAAGACTGAACAATTCCGATGATAAACAGGCTGAATACTCTGACTTGCTGTAGTGCACAGACAAGTCTTCTGGTTTCAACTATTAATTGGAGAATTCCAGTTCGAAACTGACCCAGGAATTAGTGATCTTGCTTAATCATATTAACTTTTATTTATGGCTTGCATTCGACAGTGTCTTAGAATACAATGTGGATCCAAGGCTTTGGCACGCTTTTCACTGACTCTTTTCTTCTCATACTCCCGGATAGAACCTACTTCTAGTTCGTAGCGGCGATTAATTTATAACGCTCTTATTCACAAAATGCTCCAAATGCCCCCAGATATTTAATCTGTGGGTCTTTGAGGTTTACACTTCATTGATCCGTCCACGCTGTACACATGTTTCGTTAGATGACATTTGTCGATGAATACCTGCTTGTTGAAGAAATATTAAGCTCCATCATGGTTAAGTTCTATCATGGTGTAGTGGGCAGTTATCCGTTATCTCCTATAAATGTAAGTATTTGGGACAAGTGGTATATCTCGATATAAAACCACGTCGCGCGAATTCTGTCAATGTGGTGACAACTTTTAAACCCCCGGACTGAGCTTAAGTAATAACATAGTAAGACAACATCGATTTGAAACCTATTGATTTGAAACCGCTCGGTCTGTTTATTTGGCTAAAGCTCAACGGCTATGATAATGCTTTTCTTGTGAAATATTATGCCAAGGTATGTTTATCTATCGACATTTTGGCATATCCTTAACAAATAGTCTGATCGTGGACTTCCTCAACAAAAGTCCATTCACTTCGATTTCGATGTGCTCATAAAAGACATCGCACACATTTGAACCTTTTATGATAAACACCATTTGGTGCAGTTGTTCGGATTCGTCAATATCGAGAACGATATCCAGGCGAACATGAGTATATATATATATATATATATATATATATATATATATATATATATATATATATATATATATATATATATATATATATATATGTGTATATTTCTTTCAATTAGATATACTAAGGTCAAGATCAATATCTCCAAGAGGTCATTCGCAAAGGTGTAGCAGTGGCACAAGACATGGACCTGGAATATATGGTTGTAATACAAAGCATATGTTTTCACCTACGTTATAGGCTAATAGTTAGTATATCAGCATTTCTTTATCAAGGTAATCAAATAAAGGTCAATATAGGCCGTGAAGACTTCGATGGTGGTATTAATACCGCTGTTCAGAGTGAATACGTGTTTTTACACATGAACGTTATCCATTAATTTCATCAACAAGTA
The DNA here is from genome assembly GCF_020536995.1 of Dreissena polymorpha. Lineage (NCBI taxonomy): Eukaryota > Metazoa > Mollusca > Bivalvia > Myida > Dreissenidae > Dreissena > Dreissena polymorpha. The sequence goes on from NC_068359.1 coordinate 75,108,703, forward strand.
GGACATTAGATCAATGTCACTTTTTAGCATTGAATTGATGATTGACGTATATAATTTGTTGATGCCTGATAAGATGCTTATATAGTTATATTTTATAGAAAATCTCTTGAAAGATGTAGGATGTTTAAGAATATGTTATTGAATTGATTTTCTCTACACCGATGACATGAGATCTGTGCAAATAAACAATATATAAATAAGAATATTTTATTTAGTGCTACAATAATTAATAGAGCATGTAGTGCGTCATATGGTGTGTCCAAGATACCAAATGCTGATCCATTATTTTGTACTTTTAAAGGCCATTGAAAACATAAAAAAACGATTGTATTTCTTCAATCGATATGTTATGCTTGAGGTCTTTGTCACTGTCAATGTGATGATTTATACCATTTTCAACTAAAAAGGTGTAATTCCGTTAATTCGTAATAACGTTCGTCAAAGTCGTTTGTTGTTTGCGTCTTCTTTGGCTATGGAAGTTATGCATCTACTTATGAAAATATGAATATATGTACTTACCGTTCTCGGTGGGTCTACTGTTTATCTGAATTGTTATTGTATTCGGAAACAGTATGGTGCTTACATGTATATGCTTTATAATATATCTAATTTTATAAATTAAATTATTAAACACGATAACCATGTTTGCGAGGTTACTATCAACATTCGCATTACACACAACAAAAACTATAAACACTCGCACATTCTCTTTGAATGAAGCAAATACTTTGTTTTTATCTGAAACATCTCTACAAAAACAATGCAGATCCCTCACAATATGTCACTGACATTCTTTACTGTTAGACATTAATTTGCAGATGCAGTATACCCTGTAGAAGAATTATCCAGCACTTTGCAATTGGTATAAGAAGCAAATTCACTTGGCGACGCTTTATACGCATTAAGCCATTGATGAAAGTGATTTGATCGCGACGCTTTTTTTCTGGCAATCGCAATGCATTGTAGTGAGATGCACAGAGCAGATTGAGAGGTTCCGTTTTTTCCAACTTGAACATAAAGGAATCATCAATATCGGGAAACAGATTAACACAATCGTTTGTATCATACGATACAGGGCAATCAATATATACGACGCACAACGAAACGTGTATTTGTCAACATAAAACTTGGAATGTTTTGACAAATCGTTTATAATAAAAATGTCCTGAACTTTATTTTGAAATACAACAATTTGTGTTTTACAAATAAAAAACGACGAGATAAGCACTACAGCTTTCTATGTAATTGTAACAGCAAAAACCAAGCATTTCAAATTAAAAGAATTTCAATCCATAACACTGATATTTAACTAAGCATAATCAATTGAACATGCATGTGTAATTATTTGTTAAACAACCGAAGGTGTCTGACTTAAAGCGAAAGAATAACGGTCGTTGCCTCTAAACGACGCTTGGTCGGTGGATGCAATGCTGGATTATTGCGAGAAGTGATAACTCCTTAGTTTCCCAGTTTAGCTTAAAACATAATATGCATACAATACAACTGCACTGAAAACCATATAATCCAGTTTTAACTGCCAATTGCAATTGACTTCTTTCGTTATAGTCCTAAATGGACATTTATTTTGCACGTAAATGTAAAATTTTTATTTTTGACGGACAGACAGACAGGCATACATACAATTGATTGCGACTTTGTTTGTAGTTTCATTTGATCGTTCGTCAAAAAATTGTAACTCTGTTGCTCTGGTATCTTCAATACCATTGAGTAATTAAATTGTAATTAAATTGAATGCGTTTTAATTCCCTTTTATTATTGTTTAATTTGAGTTACAATGCTATGACGTTAAATTTTATTTACACTTAAATTTATTATGAATATTGCTTGGCCAAGTGTGAGGTTGAGCGCTCTATAACCGGTTTAAACCCCCAATGCTTTCCATTGACCGTTCCAAGGCGGTGACCCCAGCTTTATTCATATTTTGTGTTTATGTTGGTTTTTATTGAGCTGTATTGTGCTGTTTTGTACAGTTTGGGCAATCGGTCACTTGCCTTAAATAAAGGACCAACTAATTGTTTATAATGAGAATTCAATACTGCTCCAGCAGCTGGAGTTATACTTCTTTATATTATACAACGTGCATTATCTTCATGCTTAAATATACCGATTATTTTCTGTCACGGAGCTAGACATAACAGCATAACATTGCATAACTCATAAATACTTATACATGTGATTTAAGAATGCAAATACAAATACATACAACCGATAGTAAGAACGCGTTGGTTCTATAAAGGCGGTACTGATTTTTATTAAACAGTATTATTAATAACTTCTTATAACAAAAGCTTCTTTGAAAAATGTAAATACATTTTATAAATTATTTGTCACATAAAGCTAGAGACCTGTTGAATTATATACAGATAGGTTTATATTAAATACACTTTTTGTTCCTAACCCAGTGTGATAGCGATATATATATATATACATCTTTTAAATAAAATAATGCAATACATGTACGTTGCTGCAGGTAAAATTCTTAAGTACCTTTATATACGTATATCATACCGAGCAACCTTCTTCAGTTACGGTCATTTACATAAATTTCAAGTTTTCTTCTTCTTAAAGAACAACTTTCTATCATGTTCCGGTTATATCTTGGGAAACAGATTACAAGACATCAATACGCATTCGCCAATAGGTTGTCTGCGCAAATTATGAGTTCTGTCTTCTAATTTGACAGTCGGAACTGCAATTTTGTTATTCGGATGATAAATATGGATGTATTAGAATCCGTTTGATTTGCAACTACCTAATGATTATTTATGACCATTCATAACTTAAATGAAAGAAGAACGATCTGATAAGGGTAACTCGAAAGACGTTTTATATTCGTTTCTGAAAGGACAAGAATTGGAAATAAACTCGTTTAATGGAGAATGCTTTGTCAATACCAATGTAAAGAAACTTGAGCTATTAACAATTTTAGATGCTGTAACAAAGACAACAGTCAACAAAAATACCTCCCGGAGGAGAAAATGTTACCCCCCGGGTGTTCACTTAGCAACCGCTAACTGTCCAAATTGCACAATAACTTCAAAGCGCTTTAAACAATCTGATCGAATATACGTTTCATGAATGTTATTTGGAAATAAATTTCAAGGGAATGTGAAATAAGCACGAATACATATACACTAATCTCTATGCAATTTAGTGCTAACTTTCAACCCGTGGTGATGATTTGTTTGCATCTTTTAATTATTTTTGATATGTTCTTGTACTCGACATTCGACTCAAACGCTTTCGATGATGTTTCGAACCGAAACTCTGACCCAAATGTTAAACCCCAATTTCACAAGCGTCATAGTAATAATATAACATGTACAATGAAATGCATTAAATATATAACAACATAGGATTTAGCACTCGACACAAAATCATACATTTTCAAATGTCGAATGTTTCTTGAACATGTATTGCCTAATTTCCATCAGACACATATACAGAAATCAAAGCGCTGTAGGCGCTGAAGGCCTGGGGCTAGGTTAAGTGTGACGTAAAATGCATTTAGGATGTGTTGTCCGAATTTCTCCCTTTGTCCGAATTTATACTTATTGACCCTAGCGGTTGAGTGCAGAAGCTCAGAGACTGCAAGAAAAGACAATAGTTGTGTATATACTACAGTTTACATAGACGGTGGAAGACAAAATGATACTGGTTGTGGGAACGATAACCTATTGTTCAACTCTACAGATCTGGTAGAGGTTCGTCTACATACGCGGTGAAGATATACAACAACAACATGGTCGCAAAAAAACTGTTATTGTTGGCGTCAAATAAATACTTTCAATAGCCTAATATAGTTTTCTATAACATAATTAACAGATCAGAAAAACACTTATACTTCCTTTGTAATGTGTATACAAAAGAAAATCCACTAAAGCCCAAGTCTCTTTTTGCCGGTAGAGCCCCGGTCCATCCCGGTTTGCTAACGCCGGTCGACCGGCGAGGACCGGGATGATTCGTCGCGTAGACATTTTTTAACGCAGTCACATTATTTCCCGGTGCCGCCACGGTTGAAGCCGGTCAACAGCCCGGCAGAGTCCCGGTCAACCCGGACTGGCTACGGTTATTTCGGTCAAGCCCCGGTTGTCGCCGGTAGTGCCCGGTGAAAGCCGGCAACGTCCCGGCATAGACCCGGTTGTCGCCGGTAGTAACCCGGTGAAAGCCGGCAGCGTCCCGGCAGAGCCCCGGTATACCGTAACACCGCCGGCACTCACCGTGTCTATACCGGCATCAGACCCCGGCAGAGCTACTGCAACGCCCCGGTCGTCGCCGGTAATACCCCGGCGGAGCCCCGGTGAATGCCGGTGGCATTCCGGCAGAGCGCCGGTTTTCTTATGTATCGAAGCTATACCGGGACTCTAACGGCATTCATTAAAATGAAAGAAAATAAAATTGTATGAAAAAGTTAACGCTTTCTGCCCAGATAGAGGGTGTTGACATGTTGATTTTCTCTTCTTTCTCCGCATATTTCTAAGTATTGTGGTATGCTGCATTGATCATTAAAGGGATCTTTTCACGCTTTGGTAAATTGACAAAATTGAAAAAAGTTGTTTCAGATTCGCAAATTTTCGTTTTAGTTATGATATAAGTGAGGAAACAGTAATACTGAACATTTACCATGCTCTAATATAGCCATTATATGCATCTTTTGACGATTTTAAAACCTAAAAATTATAAAGCGTTGCAACGCGAAACGATTGAATAATTTGGAGTGTTCTGTTTTTGTCGTTAAATTGTGTGCAACTACGAAGATTGCTTATATAAGGTATAAAATACGTCATGTACGTGTACTCGGCGGAATAGCTCAGTAGGCTAAAGCGTTTTTACTTCAGGATTCTGGCAGGACTCCAGGGGTCACTGGTTCGAAACCTGCTCCGGGCAATGTTCTTTTCCTTTTTTTAATTTTATTCTTGATTTTTTACTGGAGCTTTTACGATCCAATGTTTACATTTATCAATATAAAGCATTTAATGAATAAGTTAAAAAATGCCAAAATCTGTGAAAAGGCCCCTTTAAACTTTAAATACAATTCACCGTACAATAATATTTTTGTTGATATTTTCAGTTTTGAATCCCCCCCCAAAAAAAATTTCCTCCATTTTCTGTGAACCATTTATTTACAAAATTCACTCTCATTCATCCAAATGTTGAACAAAAACACTTTTTTAGTATGTATACATAGATAATTGCATAATACATACAAATATGATAGTTTATAACATGTGACAAAAGCTATAAAGAAACAAGGGCTGTTTGTAAAACATGCATGCCCTCCATATGGGCTGTCAGTTGTACGAGCAGCCATTGTGTGGATACGTTGTTTGTCACTGTAACCTTGACCTTTAACCTAGTGACCTGAAAATTAATAGGGGTCATCTGCCAGTCATGATCAATGTACCTATGAAGTTTCATGATCATAGTCGTAAGCATTCTTGAGTTATCATCCAGAAACCATTAAACTATTTCGAGTCACTGTGCCTTGACCTTAGACCTAGTGACCTGAAAATCAATAGGGGTCATCTGCCAGTCAATATCACTGTACCTATGAAGTTTCATGATTCTAGGCTTAAGCATTCTTGAGTTATCATCCGGAAACCATTTTACTTTTTCGAGTCACTGTGACCTTGACCTTTGACCTAGTGACCTGAAAATCAATAGCGATCATCTGCCAATCATGGTCAATGTTCCTTTGAAGTTTCATGATCCTAGGCGTAAGCATTCTTAAGTTATCATCTGGAAACCATTTAACTGTTTCGAGTCATTGTGTCCTTGACCTTTGACCTAGTAACCTGAAAATCAATAGGGGTCATCTGCGAGTCATGATCAATGTACCTATGAAGTTTCATGATCCTACGCGTAAGCATTATTGAGTTATCATCCGGAAATCACTTTACTGTTTCGAGTCATTGTGACCTTGACCTTTGACCTAGTGACCTGAAAATCACTAGGGGTCATCTGTCAGTAATGATCAATAAACCTGAAGTTTCATGATCCTAGGCATAAGCATTCATGAGTTATCATCCGGAAACCATTTTACTTCTTCGAGTCACTGTGACCTTGACCTTTGACCTAGTGACCTGAAAATCAATAGGGGTCATCTGCCAGTCATGATCAATGTACCTATGAAGTTTCATGATATTAGGCCTAAGCGTTCTTGAGTTATCATCCGGAAACCTTCTGGTGGACGGATCGACCGACGGACCGACCGACATGTGCAAAACTATATACCCCCTCTTCTTCAAAGGGGGGCATATAAATAACAAACAAGTGATGTCATTCTTCGAAAACGAGAAAAATTGCAATCTCTAGTCACGAGTTTTTTTTTTACATAAATTGTCAAAAAACATGGCACAAGGAAATTAACATCTTCGAGCATAGAAACCATCTACAATGAATGCTTGAATGAATAATAAAGAAAACAAGAGCTGTCAGAGGACAGCGCGCGCGACTATTTGAGTGCTTGACAGTATAACATAAGCCATCATGGGAAATTGTTCAAATTATTCAATAAGGTCAAGGTAATAGTTCAGGTATATTTTCAACACTCTATTGAACATTTGTAAAGACATACACCAAATTAATTATAAGTCATCAGTTAAAATCATGGGAAAAGCGATACCATTCTAGCGGCAATATTCATGTCTCAAGTTTGAGGAAACTAAGTGGCATGTTTTTTTTGCTATTGCTATGCTGTTTGTATTACGTATTGGTAGCAGTATGCATTGCTTAAATTCTGTTTACTAAGAACTACGAATTGCGAATGTTATGTAGTTATAGTATGGTCTACTTCAAAGCCGGGAAACTTCAACAGAAAAAGTAGAGCACAACAATGGCGTTTTATTGCTACAAATATACATTTAATTCGATACCAAAGCATACCATTTGCAATGTATTTTACAAATCCTAGTTAGCATGCACTGAACAGTGTGTGCTAAGTATCAAGTTGACTGAATGAAACCCTGCAAACAGGAGCTTCGGTTTGGGGTTATGTGATCTATATGCTTGTCGGTGAACTGAGATATTTCTTTGTTGTAATATAAGCTTCATGTTGTTAACACATAATTATTGTTCTACATCTTGATCAATAAAAGCTAGTGTTTTTAGAATAAGCATTGAGGTGTCAGTTTTCTGAGATTGAAACCTCGTAATGAGCTGCTCACGTAACAACTCCTTCGCCTTCGTGATCGTGGTGCTCTCTTCTGCAGTTGCTCAATAGAAGGTATATAATCGGATATGTATCAGAGCAAGACACATTACGTTATTCACATAAGTCAAATAAACAATCAATGAGTTCTTAATGTTTACCTTGTGGCAGTTTTTAGTAAACATCTAAAATGGACCTTTTCTCAGTTTGTCATTAAATGCTAAGTATTGATAAATGAAAACATTGGATCTGAAAAGCTCAATTAAAAAAAAGACAAGAATAAAATAAAAGAAACAAAAAAGTTACCCACAACTTGGCTCGAACCACCGACCCCTGAAATAAAAGTCTATCGTTTAGACAAATCGGCCATCCGTGCTCATAGAATGAGATATGTATTTTATACTTTATATAAGCAATCCTCGTAGTTTGAACAAACCTAACGACAACAACAGACCTCTCCAAATTATTAAATCAATTAATTGTGTCAATTTACCAAAACGTGAAAAGGCCCCTTTAATGCCTTCAGACTTTTAAATTCAATTTACTGTCAGAATTTACACCATAAATAACTTACCGGTTTAGTGGTTGCCTGTTACCCTGGGCAAATAGTTGTAAGCCTAGGAAACTCAATTTCAAAAGTTGATTACAGTTAGGCTAAAAAGCAGGGCAACTTTTCAAAGCTTGAACAACTAAATCCAATTAAACATACAGTACAACTTGGCGATGTGGATCAATTAGGCCTAGGAAATGATTCAATTCCGGCGCACAACAAGACATGATGCATTTAAAGTCTGTCATGTCTGCAAAATTATTGCTCAATTATTTAAAGAAAATAAATTAAGTATTATGTACACATAACACAACGTGTACATGATTTGAGTCTTGTTATTCTTTAGCAAGGCAACCAAAATTCTAAAGATGGTTGTCACTGCAGCAACCAATTTCGAAAAAAGAGACATTTCCTCGTGATTTTTTTATTTAAAGTTATTTCTATAACACAAATATGAGGATAAACAGTGCACTCACATCTTGACCTGTGCTTTAAGACACACTCTTTATAAATTTGAATGGGTTGTATTCATTTCAAATTAGCGATATAAACAGCTATAACATAATTTTGAAAACTTAGTTGCGTGTAACATTATGCAATAGCGAAAAACTTCAGTGCCTTCAGCGCTTTGATTTAGTTCGATTTCTTCTACCACTACTACTACTGGAGTATAATGCATGCGTTTGACATAACTTTCCTTTCTAAACATTCCGTGAATCCAAAATTAGGTAGATTTCACAAAGATAACTACAGTTAAGAAGTTTTTATCATTGATATCAACATGTTCAGTCATTACATTTTATTGCATTTGATGATAAGTGAATGTTTTACAGATGGAAGAATTGCAGTTTTTTATAAGCAATGTTTATATTGATATTGGTATTCGAGTCATTACGATAATGACTTATTTGAATAATTTTCTCTAATATATATGGTATGTCTGCACAAAATATAGGTTATTCACCTTTCTCGCTGCGTTAATTGGCATCACTTACATAACAATCGATAATAAACGTTAATGTCGACCATTAGCGCAAAGATTATCGCAAGTATTTCCTTAAATCGTTTCAGGAGTTTCATTACGTACAACTTTAGGCACGATTATGCGCAGTTTTCATATTTGATCTCCCGACAACAATGCATATTTATTAGTTATATGTTCTGTATTAATATCAATATAAGACAAATAATAGATTCAACAACAGTTTATTATTTTTGGCACATCTGTCTGAAATGCTATCGACATTAATTCACTGAGGTAATTATACAACGGCTAATATAATTGCGTACAATTTATAGTTTAAATTATAATCATTACTGTCCACCAATAACTTGTGCATTGAAGTTGCGAAAGTTTTAACACACTACGTACTTAACAGTCCTTTAATGTTTAATATAAATAATACGTTAAAAAACTTTCTCAGTGTGAAAGCTAATTTTTAACGATTTTTTTACACAAATGTTCAAATGCTCGATGCGCTCGCGTCAAGGCCTCCTTTCGGAAGTGTTCACTTCATGTTAAACTATATTAATGAACTTTGGGAGTATTTTAATAAATGTTGAATTATTTTAAAGTGTTATCAAGCCAACATCTCTTGTAAATAATGCCATATCAATCAGATTTGAGATATTTTATTTCAGTCTTAAATACAAACTAAAAGGTAAAACGACCAAATGTTAGCCTATTTAAAATGTGTACTAGTATGTTTTAATTATTAAAATCAGACATTGTGTTGACGTATTATATGTGTATATTTTAGCGGGAAATACAATCATACTCTTGCATAATACAACGATGAAAAAAATCATTGGTCTTACAGATTACATGCTGATAATGTTTGGGTGTTTTGCAGTCTTGTTCACGAAATGAAAATAAAGTCATTCCTATGGATGTCTTTATCTAACACCATCTCTAACATCTCCACAAAACACATTTAGACTTTATAGTCCCACAACATGTCACATTCTTGACGGTCTGATAATCGATTTCATGTCAGAAATATGCTCTGAGAGAATAATCATGTTATTTTTGTGACATAATCATTATGTGTGATTTGTTAATATGCTACTCATTAGACGCTTGATAGCGTTGATTTCCAGCAGGTTATGTAGTCGATAGGACTGCCTATAAAAATCTTGAAATGGAACTTGGTTTTATAAACATATCATGCGGGTTAGTTTAATAAAAAAAACTTCTTTATAAACTTTATATATTAAAACATGAAATGTAAATGCAATATTTTTTAACTGTATACGTGTAAAGTATCATTATAACAATACGTGGTTTGTACTATTAAAACCATATTATTTATTTGTTGTTTTGCAGGCCAAGGCCAACGTTATCTACTTGATAACACATAAGACACTATTCATGAGTTAAAACGCAGTAAGTGCCCTTACAATCAATGTTGGATTTGGATCCGCATATTGCGAGATAGACCAAAAAGCTTCTTATGTAATAGAACAATACAAAACCGCAGTTTTAAAGCGCATGGATACAAATGGAATCAACAAATAAATAATAACGTTGTATGTAGAAACAGACACATGCAATAAAAAATTGAAAATTATTACCCAAACGAATGAACGAGGAACCAAAAACGCCTAAAGACATCTGCAGACATAAAATATGTAGTAAAATGTGTCGGTCGATTTGGCTTAATAAATTGCTTTAGCGTATTTTGTTGATTGACATACAATGACAGTGGCTTATGCGTCTTTATTTACATACTTTTCACATGTAAGTTAATATGTCCATCGATTGCAGTTAAGGAATAGTACAGCACGAGACAGACACCGTTTATTGTAATACATGGTTTGTTTGTAACTTAACATTTACTTTTATATGTTTTGACAGGGATATATTTGTCTGAACTAATAATACAGCAAAATAAAGCCCTAATATCAAAAACATATTGGAGCAATCACAAACACCACCGCTACGTAAGCGTTACCGATCGCCGAAATCGCGATTACAATTCCTGACCGGCGATAAAAAATAAGATTTTCATGAAATTTGCGATTGAAAAAAATAGACCCTATGCTTTACAAATGCACACTCACTAACACACTAATTAAATGCCTGTTTTCAGGCCGTATGAATCGCCAGAAACATCGCTAAGAATACACAGATAACACCCTTACCGGAAAGGCCTAGGGGATAATGACGACCGCCTAGGTCGATAATCCACATGGCTAATGTCTTAATTCGTCACGCTTTACGCTGCGACAAGACTTTTCGAATGTTACTTGGCGATTTACGTGATAACTGAATCACTGAAGCGTGCCGGGTAATGACTTATGCTATAGCTGTTACGATTCAACGTTATCGAATCGACCAGTACGGAATTGTCATTTAATCAGATGGGCGGAGTTATGGCATTGACATAGCCACTATAAACTAATTTCCCAAGAAACAACGATTTTTATTGGCTACAAAAGTAGACACGAATAATTTCCCTTTACGGTCGCTATGCAACTTGAAAGACTGATTAAGAAAGTGAGTTGCAGATTCCGGAAAAAATGGATGCTGCGAACGAAAATGGAAAGTCAAGGCAACAGAAATTAACACAATTCTTTAAAAAAGAAAGCGGACATAATAATGTAAGCTCAGGAAATGACCAAAATGTTAAGTTCGCAATCGGAGGGCGTCTAAAATAGCGCAGACGTGAATGCAGAATCGGAAACGTCTGCCTATCAAGTCTCACGGTTTCGCCGTGAGTCTTACGGTTTTTGACATGCAATGACGGTCTCATGCTGACTAAGTAATTTCTCACGCATTTCTTGAAAAACAAAAAAATGAAAAAAATTAATGTTTGGATTTCATAAAATGTCGTATAATTACTACCGAGACGGGCGGGCTGTTTAAGTTGTTTCTAACCTAAAAACCACATGTACCGAAAACTGTTTAACGGTGTTAATGTCACTATTATTATCATTATCACTACGCCACCGGTGTCTATGTAAACCAAAATATCGGCTGCAAAATGTCAGCAAGTGGCTCACCAGCGAATAAAAATTTGTCAAGCAAAAAAGGGCTAATTTCAGACACAAATAGTATTAATTTTGCTCAGAAAATAGCCCAATGATATAAGCGGATGCATACGTATATAAATTGCCATGTTTCGCCACGAAATATGCTTAATAGCAAAACAGCAACAACGAACGAAATCAACTATATTTTGTCTTATGAAAAATAAAGCAATATTGGTTTTGTTGTATATATTTTCCTCAAAATAAATTGCATTAAATACCGTGTTTCAATGTAGAAACATTGCTTGTTATGCAGCTGCATTGCAGACGTGTTTGTGGCTAGCAAACAACGAACCATTTGCACGATGATTAAAAACACCAATTTTAAAGATGGGTTTGCTTGAGGTATCATTTAGTAATAGGTTGATTTTATTACATGTTTATTAACAGTGTCTTTTCAATAACCTCAACAAAAATTACAGAACGGGCGCTAAGAGCATTGAAACAAAAACGCCCGAAAGGAACGACTTGAATCTGCCTTTAGACCAATAAGAATGATGAAACAAAACTCGGGCGGTTTATACTTTTGTTCCCCAGTGTTACATCTTTAAAATCCCCGTACTGAGCTGAAGTATCACAATATTCGAATAACATTGACTTTAAACCTATGGGTGTAAAACAGCTCGTTCCGTTCCTTTGACTACTGCTTTACTACTATAATAATGACTTACTTATGACATATTATGCAAAGGTATGTTTATCTATTGAAATGTTGTCATATCTAAAGCAAATAGTCTGATCGCGGTCTTCCTCAACGAAAGTCTATGCACTTCGATTTCGATATATATTTACATCCACGAGGTCATTCGCAAAGGTCGAAAAAAGTGTTGCTGTGGCGTAAGGCATGTACCTAGAATATATGCCTGCTATACAATAGTTTATGTATATCTCCTTATCTATGTAATCAAATCACCGCACAGGTTAATATAGGCCGTGAAGATTTCGATGTTGTTATAAGTAACGATGTTTAGCGTGAATTAGCGTTTTAACACATGATCGTGATTCTCTCAATCTGCTATTTTCCTCAATAAGTACGACATTGGTATAAGTAACTTTTTAGCCTTGTGTTGAGGATAGACGTTTTATAATTTGTTGGTCTTATATAATTATATTTTACAGGCAATATATTGAGAGATATAGGATCTTTTAGGATTAATGATTAAATTGATTTACTCAACATCGAGGACATGAGATCTGTGCAAATAAACAATAAGAATATCTTATATAGTGCTACAAAGATTAATATAGCATGTAAAACGACATATGGTGTTTCCACGATACCAAATGCTAATCCATTATTTAGTGCTTTGAAAAGTCATTGAAAACATTGTAAAACACGATTGTAATTCTTAAATCGATATGTTGTGCTTGAGGTTTTTATTTGAAATGGCAAGTTGATAATCTGTATCATTTTCAAATAAAGAGGTGTGATTCAGTTTATGCAATTTTGTTATGACGACTGTCAAAGTTGTTTGTCTTTTGCGAAGTTATTTTCTATGGAAGTTATGCATCTACTTTTAAAAATATGAAAATATGGACTTACCGTTCTCGGTGGGTCTTCTGTTTCTCTAAATTGGTGTCGCATTCAGAAATAGTATGGCTCATACATGTACATGCTCTATAAGGTATCTAATTTGATAAATCAAGTTATTAAACACCATAACCATATGTGCAAGGCTACTATCACCATTCGCAATATACATAACAACTATAAACAATCGCACACGCTCTTTGAATGACGCAAATACTTTGTTTTTTGTCTGGAACATCTCCACAAAACAATGCAGATCCCTCAGAATATGTCACTGACATTTTTCACTGTTAGAATTTAATTCGAAATCGAATATACCCTATAGTAGAATAAACCTTCACTTTACAATTGGTAAAAGAAGCAAATTTATTTGGTGACTGTTTATACGTATTAAACCGTTGATGAAAGTGATTTGATTGCGACGCTTTTTTGTTTTTGGAATTGCACGGCATTGTAGAGAGATGCACAGATCAGATTGAGAGGTCCTGATTCTTTCGAACTAGTACATAAAGGAATAATAAAAATTCGGGAACAGATGAGCAAAACAGGTTGTATCATACGATACAGGGAAATATATACGACGTACAACAAAACGTGTATTTGTCGACATAAAACTTGGAATGTTTTGACACATCGTTTATGATAAAAATATCATGAACTTTATTTTGAAAATACAAGTATTTACGTTTTACAAAACAAACGACGGGATAAGCACTAAACCTTGCTATGTAATTGTAACATCAACAACTAAGCATTTTTATGTAAAAGAATCAATCCATAACACTGATATTTAACTTAACATAATCAATTGAGCATGCATGTGTAATTATTTGTTAAACAACCGAAGGTGTCTGACTTAAAGCGAAAGAATAATGGTGGCTGTCTCTAGAGTACGTACGTATGCTCGGTGGTTGAATTGCCGTTTTCGTCTTGATCATGGCATGGAGAGATAACTCCCTAAGTTCACATTTTAGCTTACAAAAAATATGCATACACTACAACTGCACGTAAAACCATATAATCAAGTTATATATGCTAATTGCAACTGACCTCTTTCGTTAAAGTACTAAATGGAAATGTAGTATGCATGTTCATATTATAAAATTCATTTTTGACGGACATCTTAATGCTTAAATAACCAATTATTCTTTGTCACGGATCTAGGCATAACAGCATAAAGTTACATTACATATATTAGTTATTTACAAATGCAAATACAAATAAATACAATCGATAGTACGAACGCTTTGGTTCTATAAAGGTGGTACTTACGTTTATTGAACAGTATTATTAATAACTTCTAATAACAAAAGCTTCTTTGAAAAATGTGCAAACTTTAAATTAATGATTTGTTATATAAAGCTAGAGACGTGTTGATTTATATACAGATGGGTTGATATTTAATGCACGTTTTTTCTTTACCCAGTGTAATAGCGAGATATACATAATAATGACATCTTAAAAATAAAATAATGCAAAACGTTGCCGCAGGTAAAATTCTAAAATTTCTTTATATACGTATACAATACTGAGCAACCTTTTTCAGTTACGGTAATTAACTTAAATTTTCACGATCTGCTTAGGGTAACATACAACACAACAGGATGCACTCGAAAGATGTTTATATTAGTTTCTGAAAGGACAAGGATAAGAAATAAACTCGTTCAATTTAGAATGGTTTGTCAATACAAATGTAAACAAACTTGAGCTTTATTAATACAAATACCGAACACGAAAGGCCTTATTCCAATCGATTAAATCAACCCTTTAAATAATCCGTTTACACCTAAACAACGCCATCTAACGTTACATTTCATGTGAAGCATCATGGGTATCTATGGTTACATATTTCTGCCATTCGGGATCTGGCGGTTGACATGGCGACAACAAGTCAGTATGTTATTATAACGGCCGAAACGACGAATTGAGGTGCCTGTCGGTGCTTTGTTGGCTGGTCGTCGTTTGTTCGTCTTTAAAAACGACCGGCAGTGCCAGGCTAGTGCGACTTATCAGTGGCGCAAACACAGTCGCTTTCCATACATACAAGCATTCCGTTGGCACAAAAATAATTCTGACTTAAAATGTTTCTGAAGTTTCATAACTATTTTGAAATTACCTGGTGAAATATTAGCGTTCAATTTGTTTAGTTATATTTATTATTCATCGAAAGAAAATCTACACTTAAGATCTGACATTCGCCACTTATCTTATGAAATTTCAGTGAAAAAGGACAAATGCAGTGAATCGTATAAATAATTACTCACACGAGTTGACAATTTATTACTATAACCCTTCTATTAAGCACAAAACACATCAACTTGTATTTACGCCCGAAAACATACCATGGACACGTGTTGCAGCGGAATATCAATTGTTTAAAATAATCACAAGTTGGTTATTTAAGGGGCCTTTTCTCAGATTTTGGCATGTTTGAAGTTTGACATTAAATGCTTTATATTGATAAATGTAAACATTGGATCTAAAAGCTCCAGTAAAAAATCAAGAATGACATTTAAAAATAAAGAAAAAAAGCAAACCTCAGCAGGGCTCGAACCACTGACACTAGAGTCCTGGAGTAAAAAGTCTTCGACCTAGACCACTCGGCCATCCTTCCTAAGTGAAAGACAAATCTATTTTATACTCTATATAAATAATCTTCGTTGTTTCACACAATATAGCGACAACAACAGAACTCTCAAAATTATTCGTTCGTTTCGCTTTGCAACGTATTTTAATTTTCAGATTTTTAAATCGTCAAAAGATGCATGTAATGCTATTTTAGAGCATGGTAAATGTTCAGTATTACTGTTACCTCTCAAATATCATAACTAAAACGAAAATTTGCGAATCCAACACAACTGTTTTCAATTTTGTCAATTTACCCAAACGTGAAAAGGCCTCTTTTAACAACGTTCAGGAAAACTTTCTGGAAGGTATTGTCTGTGCTAAAATAGCTTACACCCTTGCGTCCTTAAACGTAAATTGCGGCTCATAAAGGAATTCTTTACAAATTTAGGTTGATGATATTATATTAATACATATAATATTACATTAATATTATTGGCATATTAGACCTGTTTGATGGAAAAGGGATTTTTTTAATGACACAGCATTTAAGTCGCTTGGACTGAGTAGACAGTCTTGTTTTGCACTGCACTAAATAGCCTTGTCCACTTTTTTATGATACCTGAGCTCTAATATACATAGTTCTGTTATTAGTAATAAAGAACGCATTTGCATCCGTAGGGGACGATCCTTAATATCAACGTATCCCTTCAAATACAAACGAATCGTGATTACTATGCTGGTTATTTAAGTCATTCTTATCTTTGTTTAAAACGTCTTTTTCAAGTTTAAAGAAATCCTGTATCAAGCTGTCTTGCATAGATAGCTATTGGAGAAAAGAATGCACACTCTGCTGGTGAATTGTTAACGTCGACATACGTAAATGATTTAATTATTTAATTGCGTAACGGTCAATCAAGATTCTATTATAGTTTCATTTTATTACACGATGCAATCAATAATCAGTGTTTTTTCAATAACCTTATCCGTTTTGAAAGACGTCATTTCAAAATATATCAAGAGCAAACACATTCAAAGCAACACCAACAAATACGAACAAGGCCTATTATTACTCTACTACCCATATATATGCTAATTCGTTGTTAATGCTGTTTCATTGAAAATGTTGTCCTTCACCCATGTTTCGATCAGCCAGCATGAACTGTTGACCGATTTTTAATTTGATGTTTTCATGAGAAACGGTCTACAAACTTAAGTATACTCGGTTTTATTATATATACTTTTACGTCTCTGATTCAACAAATGAAACGTTTTCTGTACGACCACCCATGCTTTATTAATAATAATTTAATATGTCTCTAAGTGTGAAAAAACATCATATACAATGTATTGTTATTCAAGATACGCATATTAAAGTTATGCATCCACCTGAAGTTATCTATAGTGCATCGCACTCTTTTTACGAAGCTCGATAAAAGGTTGCATTAGGACACTGCAAAACCCATTTGTTCTAGCCTCAAATTTTACATATTTATTTAAATGAACTACATTTAAACACTATTGTAGACATCACTTCTAAAATAAATGTTTAAATTGATATCTCATCAGACAAAAACGGTCAAGCAACCATCGTGTAAGTAGTAGTTTATCCAGTTATAGACTGATCCCGGAAAAGCACGAGTTTAGAAAACCCCACTAATCACCCCGGTACAAACAACGCTGGTCCATTATATCAACCAATGATAGCTTCCTTTAAATAATAACGGTTGATTCGGTGTGTGATTTTGAAAGGATTATAAATGGGTCATGTTTGTTTGTACCAGCAGATTAGTGACTTTTTCAAAAAGTTGCTTTTTCCGGGATACATATATTCGTACATTAGTTTGTTTATAGATTCCATTTATAGCCGGAATTATCAGGCAGTAAATTATAAGATCTGCTATCTTATGAATTATTTGCAAAGTTTCATGTTGCTTAATATCAATTATGCATCGCTGCAATACAAATCACGCAGAGGTAAACACAAACGACAATACAAAACATCATTCTGCATTCTTTGTTATTGTTCGTATGCTTTGTATCATCAACTTCAAATTAGCACTACGATTAGAAATTCTAAAAAAGTAGCGCCATCCATACAGCAACATATATTGGTCGGAAATAGGCGTTGACTTCAAGCAATAATTGCAGCAATGATTTCAATTTCTTGCAGGTTATACATGGCTTCGTTCTTAACCAGAATGAAAAACAAAAACAACCACTTACAAATAACACTGTTTGTGTCTTGAACTGACGCACGGAATCGCACGCATCAGCGTCCGACTAAAAAGCGCTTCACGTTATATGGCAAAATTGCAATCAGAAAAATAAATATGAAATAGAAATGTGATGACATATTTCAATGCCACCTAAACAAAACACATGTATTTCCGTTTCCTTACATACATATTTCTATAGGAGAAAGTGCTCAAACTACGTGGAAGCACGAAATAGAATAATGTAAGTCGTGTGCATGACATGGTAAATAAGCATTAAACGTGTTTTCAAGACTTCATTGAATATACATCTTTGTCATGTGTTCTTTAAAACAGTTGTTAATAGTCGAGCTGAGACTAGAGCAGTTTTTAAGCCAATATTCATTCGAGATTTGAACGACGATGCAAAATAACTGAAGTTGTTGTGTTAATATGTATTTGTTCAACATGCTATATCATAACATTTGCACAATGCTTACACACAGCACCGCACAAAGAAATGTTAAACAATAAGGTATTAGGAATGTTTACGGATCGATGTCTATATTGGCAATATGTATTGTCAATATATAATACTAAATATTAAAAAAATGCTAAGAATACATATAATTACAACATGTATGGAAAAATATATATATGAAATTTCTGTTAACATTTTTTAGCGTCCCACTCCAATTCGAACTTTGTAACACATGTATTGGATATAAGCATTTAACTGATCAATTAAATTTAAAGCGAAATCGTAGGTAAATTTATACTTTACTCATATATTAAACAACTAGTGCGGGTTATATTTGTTTATGGCACGTATTTGGTAAAATTGAATTTTGATCCTGAACAATCTCCAATGCAGTTTTGGAAATATATAATTATGTTTCTTCAAATTACGTAATGATAATGATTTAAATTAAATTTGCTTTAATTAAAGTAACAATATCTGCACATGCAAACGTAGGTACTTATGTATGTTTGAAAAATGTTTTGTACCAGAAACATACATTTATTTTGCTGAAGTATGTCTAAAGTTTCGTGAAATCATGTATATCTTCATTGAAATATACCTGTTTTTGCAGTATGATATATTTTCCAAAGCTTTGAGCATTCGTAGCTTGTGACTGACCTTATCGAAAGGAAAAGTAATAATCCAGGTCGCATAAATAGTAATATTCAAGAAATATTTCCGAAAATACAGTGCAACTTAAAATCACTTTGATTTGTTTTAATGTTGTTTTGTAAATAAGTCACGCTAATGCAAAATTGTGAGACACAATACAATCAAACGACAATGGTATATTTTTACACTACACTAGAAACAAACATTTCTAACGAAATTCTGATCATTGTGATTACTATGACTGCAGTGTCTGCGTAATTTACCACAAACTAGCCATGATCTAAGTAACAAACTATATTGAAGAACCCAATAAATGATACAAAATATACATCATTAGGACTGTCTGTACGTTTTAAAACAATTTTATTTTTATTAATTGAGTTTGTGTAACAATGTAAGATTATTGTATTGTAAATGGTCGTATTTTAATTAAAGATTTCATATTGTAACTTATTTATTATGCAACCGGATGACGTATCGTAAAAAACAAATTATACAAACTGAGATTTAAAGGATATTAGAAGTTACTTTAACACAGAAGACAGTCAACACAAATACCTCCCCGGAGAAAAAACAAATGTCCTCCGGGTGTTCACAGAAATGTTCCATCTTAGCAATTAATTATACGAACATAAGTGTACCGATAAATGTCCAATTTGCACAACAACTTCAAAGCTCTTCAAACAATCTATTCGAATTTACGTTTAAGCATGTTATTTGGAAAATAATGTCAATGGAATGTGAATTTGGTACCAATGAATATACAATCATCTCTGAGGAGTTTAGCAGAAAAGGATGCAATTTAGTACTAACTTTCAACACGTGGTGATTATTTATTGGCATATTTTTATTAATTGTATGTGGGTTCTTGTACTCGACATACCAATCAAACGCTTTCGAATTTAGTTGGAACCGAAACTCTGACTCAATATGTTTGACTCCACTTTCACAAAGCATCATACATCTTTTCGATTCGCAAAAACGAATGCTAGCATTTGTAATGTAAGTGTAATAAACGAACTTTTAGATCAATTGTATCTATTATTGATCAGTCATTTTAACAAAATTGAGTTTCTTTAATATATATACCGTTAATGAAACGTCCGGATTTCACATTGGCTTACATATTTGGTCAATACTGCGAATATTGAATTTTCCACGAGCAGTGTGTTTATTCTGAATGTGTCTTTAAATGTGTTTGTGTTGTCGTGTACATTTGGCATTGCACAGTAATATTTGAAGTTTAATGACATATATATATATAACAACATTAATTCAACATTTACAATGACATGCATACAATATACACATATATAAAACCAGAGGATTTAGCTTTCGACACACCTCATACATTTTCAAATGTCGAATGTTTCTTGAAAATTTCTTGCCATT
Organism: Dreissena polymorpha; assembly: GCF_020536995.1. Taxonomy (NCBI): domain Eukaryota; kingdom Metazoa; phylum Mollusca; class Bivalvia; order Myida; family Dreissenidae; genus Dreissena; species Dreissena polymorpha. Next base: position 75,129,274 of record NC_068359.1, read on the forward strand.
AGACAAATATAAAGACATGACAGCTATGTGAACAACCACAATCGCCATGGTGGATTATATAAAAATTGCAATTATGCTTTCGCAAATCAAAACGAAGATATCAAGCAAATGCTGATTTACATAACGAGTACTGATATGGCATTCTGTACAACTTAAAGCAATAGTTATGTTAATCGTAGCTTGTTTGACTTATTAGCAAAGAAAGTGATAACATAGGATTAATGAAACGGAAGATGAAGTCTTCGTACACTTAAGGGCTTGATGAAATTAATCTGTGTACTATAACATTTATTAATTTAATTATATTTTTATGGCTCCAAAATTCCATAACATAATATTGTAAATTAAATGCATTTTGATTCTTTGATAGTGCGTTATACATGGCATATATGTAATAAGTTTAAATATGTCGCTCTTCATATGTACTACATCTCCGCGTCTCATTCGATCTCAATCAGATTCAATCAGTTCCGTTCTATAAAAAATATATCAGACTACATCGCGGGAGTGGTTGCAAAATGACAATTACCACAGGCGTTGGGATTTCTGTATATCAGTTAACAGCTTACTCATAGTCGGTATTCGAATAAGGAAAAATAAAATCAACATTTCACTTGCAGTGAACATCACTATTGCGACATTGAAGGTAAACGAAGTTGCTATCAAACTTAAAATGACATGCTTATCTGTTTGACGTTACTAACGTTTTTGTTTGTTTATTCATTTTTATGTTATAAAACTTCATTGAATACCCTGATTCTCAAGTATTGCATCTGAGATAAGAATTATCCGTTGTCAACAGTCATGTATAAGTTATAAGCTTTGTTTCAATATCTCGACGTTTGTTTTTAAACAATCGACCCGATTACATGATACTTCCAGAATAATACTAGATAATTCACGATTATTATTGGCGTCTCACTGAAGTGCGGCGACTAGTTTGTAATACGTTTATTTCGCTTATGGGAGAAGTTATTTTACGGATCAATGTATATATTTTTGTTGTCAGAATATCTTGCATAGTGGTGAATTTTTTGTGTACATTAGTGTAAATAAGTACTGCAGTTGTGCCTATTACATTTACTTCAACATTTATTGCCAATAATGCAAAGCGAATTCTTTTAATTAATACCTGATAACAGGGACTGGGCAATAAGAAAAGATCACAGGGACTGGGCAAATACGCGAACTGGTGAAACTTTCTGGTTTTGTATAAAAACAAAATTTTTGTTCCACTATCCTAGCAACCACCTAGTTACTAATAAAGGCGCTATAGAGCGCGAAGCGCGACACGTATTATTAATTGTAATAATGAGTCTTGATAAAGGAAGCAGCCGCTTATCAATGAGGAGCACCATCACAGCACCCCAGTCTCATTACTATCAAGTCCTCCTACAGGTTTTTTTTAAGAACCACATATAGAAGGCCGCATGCCTGACCCGTATCTTACCAGTGGTATGGACCCTTTGGTATGGATCTTTAACCCCGCTCACTATCCAGCGTTCCGGGTTTACATTTAAACCGACTATTATTAGCTTATTAATATCTTAGTTAGGAGGTGATTTTTCAAGCGGTTCCGTAGTGTAGTGGTTACATTTTCGCTTCACATGTGAGAGTCCCAAGGTTCGAGCCCCAGTAGAATCAAATTATTTTATTTTTGTTTAAGAAATAATTCGTGTTCGTTATAGTTTGTTGTCGAATAACCCACGGCCGGAAGTTTAGATGCGTAGAGTTTAAATCACGAGTGCGAAGCACGAGTGATTTGAAACCACGCATCTAAACTTCCGGCCGTGGGTTATTCGACAACAAACTATAACGTACACGAATTATTTTGATTCTAACACGATTTTTACTAAAGATTTAAAAATGTATATTATTTTTCTTGCATACTATTTTATGTGAAGCTCCGCCCATAAAAATAGCTTTCGGCTGTTCTGTCGATCAGAACTCCGCCCTCAATAACAGCCAAACTGGATGGAAAAAAACCCATTTCATTTCTCACGTTTGGTTACCTATGAACAACAACAACTTGCGTAAACTAACATGTTTTCATTGTACACTTTAAATTAACGCAAGAGTGTTAAATCTACAAGAAAACAACTCCGATTCGAACTTCAGCCATTTTAGTATATCGAAGCCGCAGACGAATACCGTGGGAAATTGGGTCAATTTTACGCATTTCTGTTCATAGCGTAGCATTTTGTCACGTGACTTTTATTAATAAAATACCGGATTATTACGCTGGTGGAAAATGTATCGGCAAGTTTTGTTTAGCTACAGCGCGTGCTTTCAGTGTATAAGCTCCGCCCATAAGTTATTGCAGAATAACCCACGCTTGATTTCCTTCTTTGTCTATAGAAAACAAGTCACGTGCCGTGTTAGAATCTATGTTAACTTTTTGTTTTGATGGAGACATTTTAGTTAAAATGAATATACTGTTTTATTGTAACCATTTTTTGTTTTTATTATGCCCATGAAATATATGTGTGGGAGGGTGGGGGGGGGGGTTCGTAAACACATTTAAACTTGTACAGTTTGTTCATGTCAATGAGTACTCAACCCCTATCGTAAATAAGCAACGTAAGAATAAGTTCAGAATCATCTCCCATTGAAGTTGATGAGAAAAATATGAAATTACGCTTACAAGATCAAGCAGATTTTTTAAAACCTTCACAGTTCTGTTCCATTAATGAAAACTGCACACGGATGCCAGTAAAAAAAAGGAAACCAATGTAAATAAAATGAACTATGAAATATTTGGGGGTTACAACACAAAATCATAGATAATGGTTATTTGGGGGTTATAACACAACATCATAGATAATGATTATTTGGGCGTTATAACACAACATCATAGATAATGGTTATACCAGTATCTTTTTCTATTTTGTTTAAATTAATCGACTAATATATTAATATTTACAATAGAAAAAAAACGTTCCATGTAACTTCATTGAGTGCCTTTTACATTGAAATTCCCGACGCCAGTTTGATGCTTTGCATCAATACTTATCTTGTAGTACTGTTGGTACGCATTTACGATCTTAAGCTCACATGTAAACAGCTTGGTATTTATAAGCTATAGGGGTACCGTGATGTCATCCGTCATTGTGCGCGTATGTAAGTGAAAGATACTTCTATATTGATGTATTTCATTACAGCTCTTTAAACGGGTTCGGTTTGTCGATTATTACAGTAAAGTGGCGCCCAAAAGTGGTTGAAAAAATAAACACTTTGAAACTTTCAAAAAATCTTATCCTCTGTAAAGAAGTGGGTAATATATGTATTTTTTTAATTATATGTCACATCGTAGTGTCGTTCTCTACACAGTTTGTTCAAATCATCCGCTGGGGTCAAAATTTACCGCGTCATGTGGTAATTTAATTGTTTTGATAAATTGCGAAAATCATTTTATTTCTCATCTGAACTAGTGGTTCGGCATAAGCTATGTTCCATCGAATTGTAATCATCTATCAAATTTAAATCCTTGCCCTGATTTGAGAAGTGACCGAGCCCCATGGATCACATGTTATACTTTGACGTATATAGAAGCTATATAAACGCCTATTAAACATATAGATTGAGCCTCCGCGATGTTCGACGTTTTAGGAATTTTAAGAGAGTAAAACGCGTCGTTTTTTTAAGCAGAACTTGTTTTAACTCAAATAAAAAGAATTCGGATATTTTATGTCGATCAATGGCTCTGAACTAAATCAGCATTGACTTTCAACAAAAAACTACAACACCTTATGCTGATCTGGTATGTCAGACTAGTGGGCTACGTCAGCTAATAATTGTCTGAAACTCAAATTAAACAAATTATGTTATGGTATTTTGCGTCGGGCTGCTTACCCATACCATAATCTAGTTGAGCTGATGTAGATCTGATATATGTTAAGATTTTACGGACCTAAAACTTGTAAATGTCACACACTATGTGTTTGATAGCATGAATAAACCTATAACAAGTTAACAAGTGGGTATCAATCGCTCGTCAGCCATACATTATATGTTTGATTATATACACCGCATTTTACACCATCAGTTTGAGTACTATTGCGATTCAAAACTCAGACCTAACATTTAATAACCTTGCTCCATAAACAAAACGAATATTTGTTATATTAACTGTATAAATCAATTACTAAACCTTTTCTTCACAGGGAATCAGTAAGTATTAAAGGGATCTTTTCACGCTTTGGTAAATTGACACAATTGAAAAAAGTTGTTTCAGATTCGCAAATTTTCGTTTTAGTTATGATATTTGTGAGGAAACAGTAATACTGAACATTTACCATGGTCTAATATAGCCATTATATGCATCTTTTGACGATTTTAAAACCTAAAAATTATAAAGCGTTGCAACGCGAAACGATTGAATAATTTGGAGAGTTCTGTTTTTGTCGTTAAATTTAATGAAACTACGAAGATTGCTTATATAAGGTGTAAAATACATCAAATATGTGTAATCGGCAGAATAGCTCAGTAGGCTAAAGCGTTTTTACTTCAGGACTCTGGCAGGACTCCAGGGGTCACTGGTTCGAAACCTGGTCCGGGCAATGTTCTTTTCCTTTTTTTAATTGTATTCTTGATTTTTTACTGGAGCTTTTACGATCCAATGTTTACATTTATCAATATAAAGCATTTAATGAATAAGTTGAAAAATGCCAAAATTTGTGAAAAGGCCCCTTTAACGTTTCGAATATTCACGTCTGGAGATGTATGTTTAAAATGTTCATCGGTTTGCATTATGGTGGATTCTTAATATATTCGTAGATTTGCCACAGTAAATGGCATATTATAACCTTCGCAGATAGATACACTTAGTCATTTGTTTTATAAAGCACGGCATTTCTCACCGAAATATTTAAAAGTATATATGATCTACAAGTGAAAGGTCTAGCTCCCCTCCAGAAAAATCATATCGATCATCTGAAAAAGAGCATTGCTTAATACCCATCAGACATGCTCAGGGAAAATTAAGATACGTAAACAAACAACCTCCGTGGTGGAGGCAATCGTACTGATATCACGGTACATTTGGCGTTATTAATCACCGATAGGTAAGTGGCTACAAACAAGTTGCAGAATAACTTCAAAGGTTTTGCAATTACAAAAGCGCGGTGCTAATATCCCTGAGGCAGACAGAGAGGAAATACAGATATGTAAGCAAACAAAAACTCTGTGGTGGAGGAAATTGTATTGATTTCACGGTTAATTTGCCGTAAAATACCAAAATCAATATATCAACGATATGTAGGTGGTTAAAACAAGCTGTAAACTAGCTTCACACGGTTTTGCAATTGATATAAAATGACCATTTGCTTTATCCATTGCTCTTATATTGAATGTTGAACAAACGGATCATTAAGTCGTTATTACTACATATGCAAACTTGGATAATCAGGTTATGGAAGTTAATAGGCAAGTGCACATAAAAACCCTGATATCACATATTTACTGGTGTTAACAAAGAATACGAATAAAACTTCAAAATTGATAAAAAATTATAGAATAGAAGTTATTGGATTGACAATTGATTTCTAAAACCAATTCGAATATATAGCAAAATGACTACTGATGTCGAACGATTAAAATAACCAATGAGGTTCATCTGCTCAGTGTTGAGTAGTTTTCAAAGCAATGAGAAGGTTTTGCTACTTAATCATGCAATCGCACTGGCACATTCCGCTACTAAATATATATTTCACAATTTTGATAAGCTACCATTTCACTAGTTTTGCATTTTGGGCAATATCATCCATACTAAAACGATGTACCATTCATTTAAAGAAGTTGATAATGCAACATTATTTTTTGTTTATAAACATTGTATATCGGAATACATATATTATGTCTTTATTAAACTATACTTTATACATAAGTACATGTATATTAGAGGTAAAATGCTGCCAAATACTGTTACATAAGTCCTAATTAACCAATGCTGTAGTAATAACTCATTTAATCGCAATCTCATTCAATCTACTTCTTTAAAAAGCTGCGTATCCGATAACTTCGCGGGTGTTTAGGAAATTGCGACTTTCACACGTCATTGCAGTATTAAACTTACAGACGAATGCATGCATGTAAAGCCGACAATATCAGTCTACAGAACAATGATTGCATCATGTATCCAAGTTGAAGAAACGATTATATGCTGAGATGGTGAAGGAATGCCAATGATTTATCTTAACACGATTTAATTGCAAGCATTGACATTGTTTTTCCATAAAGTTATTTGTTCACCACAATACTTATATACTATATGTAACCAGTAGATTAATAAACACACAACAAGTCTATATATAAATTAATAGATAAATAAATAAATAAATAAATATATATATATATATATATATATATATATATATATATATATATATATATAATCATATATTGGAGATGATGATGATGATGATGATGATGATGATGTTGATAATGATGATGATGATGACGGTCACAAGAGTCTGCTGAAAGCGACTTACAATACAACAATGGTTGTATGGTTGCATAATATCGTCGTGCTATAGCGTGATTCCAAATACCGGAAAAGAACACTAGAATAGCTTGACTTATCTTCACTCACTTATGCATAATACCAACTATATACAATAATTTAAATTCATATGTGTTTTATATTGGTTTAAAACGTGTAGAGTGTGTGAAAAATTACAATTTAATGAAAGAGTGCACTTGCGGACCAATGACATGTTATTGATTGAGAGAGGGGGGATCGGAGTCTGGACAAGAATGTACGAGTACGATTTACATGAAATGTACAACAAAATATAAATTATATGTAAATTAATATATATTTTAATAGATAAATAAATAAATAAATAAATAAATAAATAAATATATATATATATATAATCATATATTGGAGATGATGATGATGATGATGATGATGATGATGATGATGATGATGTTGATGATGATGATGATGATGATGATGATGATGATGATGATGATGAGGGGGGATTGGAGTCTGGACAAGAATGTACGAGTAAGATTGACATGAAATGTACAACATAGAATCTACATTTATTAAGAATTAGTGGTTTTAACTAAATTAGTTAGTTATATCGATGAATATATATACGTTAACAAGTGTGTGTTTTCAAAATACTGATTAAACTATGATACAGTCATCATTTATTTATTCCTATTTTGAACCAAACAATGGCAGTGCCTATTCACATTTATAATAGCCTTTGATATCACCATCTTATTTATTTATTTGATTTCAATTTAATATATGAAATTGAGATGGGATCTTGCATTGTGATTGTTAATAAGCAGTGTGTCAATAACTGGAGATGATTTGAAACACAATATCAACCTTTGCGCAGATATTTGACTGAAACCAGCATAGCTGGATCAAATCCCTGCCTTCATAACCAACCATGTGATGATAGCATAGCCAAGTAGTACACTAATTTTACCGTTGTTATTTTCACATTTTTAATTAAGGTATTTTTTATTATGAACCATTTTCACTATTTTCAATATATAAAACAAAATGATACTACTGTTCATAATTTAACACTTACAAACATTTAAAATCTTACCAAATCGGGAAGGATTTTCCTGTGATGGCAGAGATTTATGTGAGAGCAAGGTTCGACAACTGTGCGTAGAGATTAGTATCCTCCGTTATGGGAATAACTAACTTTAATTTCGACTAACGTCCATAAAATTATGATGCGACCAAGCCTAGTCGTTTACAACAGATTTGCTTTTATACACAGAACCCCCTATTGAAATATCACTAAATGATACTAGATTACTGATATTGAGTGTAATTGTGTGTTGGTTCATGCACACCTTTGTATTGAAACTGGTGATTCCGTGTATACGTACTCAACGCAATTATTTACTTAGCGCAAATCGAAGAAAATGCTCACTGGCGACATTCTGTAGCTGGGACATGTCGTCTGGGGAAATCTTTATGCGCTACACGTGATTAAACATATTCATAATTACATTTACGTATTAACTTCAATATTAATATGCCATTAACATCATGCATGACTTAACGTAAGGCGTTAATAATCCATCCATATACTTTCCACTTAACGACACGTTATTGTTGGTCTTACATAGTTCCACAGTTTTTTTGTCATGAGCATATTTTGTTTGTGTAAATGTTTATTGCACGAATCATTTAAATCCCTTATTATGTGTATATGGATGTTAATGTATAAAATAAGATCATTACTGCAGTAATCATACACATATTAATTAAAAGGGCATACTTGTAAACAGATGATATTAACTAACTGAACAAAATACATATTTATTTTAAATAACAAAGAAACATTAATTTGACGTAATATCGCAATAATTATGTATCGTGTGCGTATATGAAAGCCCGTATTTGAAGTTTACTGTGTAGTATGACCCATCCTTTCTTTTAACTGTTGTCAGAGATTTATCCATGTCAATATTGTATACAAATGTGAATCACACATTACTTGTGAGAGATAATTCAACGTTTATCTACACATACGTGTTATCTTAATATAAAAATGTTGAACAAAAATGTAGTCACATAATTGTTGTAATGTTGTTTCTGGAAAAGATATCTTAATTTATCCCACTTTTACAGCGAATTCGGTTGATTAAAGCCTCATTGATTAAATTTCATCTATAATCAATGGCGCACCTATAATCAACGGCACGAAATGACGTCATCAACTGCCGAACCGGGACTACTTTCTCCCACGCACCTCGTCACCTGTATTTGCCAAGTGCATCAATAATAAACAATCTCAAATGTTTGTCAATCTTAATGACCTTACAACAAAAAAAGTAGTAAAAAACGTGTTCGTTGTCATTTATTGTCATTAAAACCTCTAGTATTCGGTAAATTTAACACTATGCTGCAAATAGGTTCTGTTGTTGTTGCTCCCCTTTGAAGAAGTCAGTTCGAGTTGCTCTCCTTTGACCGTAGAAAAAAATCGTCTGGACCAAGAAATCCTGTGTTAATTTACAAGCTGTACTCGTATATGCGTCCATCTGATTTTTCTTCAAGTTAGCACCCTTTCTACCTGGCAATACGCACAAATGACACTGCATCCCAGTGGTTTTTGTCAACTATTGGATGTCAACAAGCTAGGTCAGATGCTGAAGGCCATGGCAAAAGACGCCGGCTTTCTCAAGCACAAGAGAATAACGAACCACTCAGTTCGCAAATTCCTGGTCCAAAAACTTCGAAATGCAAACATTCCACCCACTGAAACCATGGCCATAACAGGACACGAAAATGTCCAGTCCATAACCAATTATTCCAACATATCTGGTGAACAGCAGCAAAAGTGTTCAAACATTATTGCTCAGTCCAGTAAACTTAATAATACAACAGGTTCCTCTTGTTCACCTTCATGCACCGAAACTATGGCCGAAATGCAGCCTACACAACCACTGTCAACCGTTGAACAAGTTGATCTTGATGTTCGCCCCACCCAGTCACTTCACCAGCAAATGTCTTTCTCTAGTTCGAACAACTTTGCCTCACAACTCTTTGGTGCCACTTTCCACATTCAAAATGTTAATGTATATAATTAGCTTAAATCCAAGTAATCTTTGTTTTTTTTGTCACGAAATAACCACATATTGATTTTCATATAAACATGATTTTGTTGTTATTATATTTTGTCCTTTTCATTTACCAACTGCATGATCAACAAAGTCGGATTTAAACATGGTATAATATTCTTTTATTGACCTGATAGCGGTCATTTGAATAAAAAATAACCTAACAAGAATTTATAATCTTCAACACATAAAAACTTCTAGTTATGGGCGTAGTTCGAGAAGCAGTGCTTTTGACCTCTTATAATTAATCATAATAAATCTGTTTGAAACTTTTTAAATTGAACAACAATCGGGGTTTCAATGATATCGACTTTAACGAGATATGAGGAAAACCGAAAAGTTATTTAAATCTGCTTTTATAGGATTACGAAATTTATGGATTGTAGAATATAGTCATTCTTATCAAAATATACATGACTACCGTTATGACCAAATCAGTACTTTTTATATACGCTACAATCATGTAAATATATTTGTATGTTTGGAATTTGGTGTTTGGGGATGGAGTTTTTAAGGAGCTGATCCAGTCTACCTTGGTTGTCAGAAAGTGGGACACCGACATCGATATCACATTTCACGACAAATCCTTGAGCATATACCACAAAGCTGTACTTGATAATCCACTCAACGTTTGACCACGTATTAACAGAAGTATGTCAAAAGTGGTACGAAATGATTCTACTGCATACATGAATGTGTTCAAGTCTATGCAAGCCCGTTCGGTTTTTACACATTGTACGACTTAATAGTTCGGAAAAAAAAATCTCTGTAGTTATCCGTTTTACGATGTGTTATTATAGTAAATAAAAGCACGCCTATTAACAAAACATCATTGCAGATCACGTTCAAAATTACGTCTTGTATTTCTGTTTCAACTCAGTTCATTGTATTGTTCTAGCCGTTAAGTCCGACAGGATATAATATTCAATGATATAAAGTTATACAAACAGCGAGTAACACAATACTGATTAAGTTTTCATTTATTGATTAAGGACAACTTTGTTTCAAATGGTCTATGTAATAACACACCTTCTTGACAAAAATACACGCAGGTTAAAGTATGTTTAATCTACCACGATAATTAATTAAGTCAACTTGATTTATGATGTGCTCGATTCAAGAGACTATAAATCTCACGGTTAGGTGCGATTGAGGACTTTGGATACTGATATTTCCCTACAATGTGAGTGTTGTATCATTATTAGTTAATTAAGTTAAATCAATTCACTAGCATGTCACATACGATAGCTTTAATTCAGAATATATTCTATAATTAAACGTCAACGGCGTTAATTGTAAAGCGCAATCTCACAGATTAACGAGCATTAGTGCTTTTATCCACATAATAACTATTCGTAATGCACGTGTAATTCGTGTCTCTTTTTAACCATTCTTTGTAGAAACCAAAGAAGCAGAAAATTGATATATGCGTTGCATTTTTTAAGAGTGTAGAGGGTTTGTTCTTTTATCCCAATGAATAATTATGGATGTGAACATTGTCATAAGACATTATAAACATATGTAACTCTTAAATCAAGAAGAATAGTTGTATAATCCTTTTTGAGATGATAGCTGGCTAATAACTTACGATAGTTAAACATTTTTATCCGGGTCTTCTTGTTGAAAATTAAATAAACAGTTTTACTAAGTTGCTCTGAATATCAAAAATGTACTGTCCAAACATTTTTCCAATAGTCATTAATCGTTAATCATTAGTCTTAGATATAGCAAAAAGTTTTTAAATTGTGTTCAGTACACGGAAAACAGCTAGTATAATACAATGAATTAATTATAAATGTAATTCCAAAAGCTTAGTTCTGGGTTGATCAAACATGCATTTTGTTATTAAACAGGTGAATAATAAATTATAACATATTTTCACAGATGCTAATAAAGTTCGATAATATCGACCTGTTATTGTATTTTCGAGTTATATTTGAAACATTAGTATATCATGTGCATTCACATATCCCCGTCAATGAATATGCATGAAGGTTCATAATGTTATCCATATGTAGTACCTCGCTTAAATATTATTCAGTTCAATCTATAAAAACGTCCTATCCGTTACCCTCGCGGAGTTGTTGACTAAAGGGCACATCGTTTCAGTTCGTTATTTATATTGACGGGGTTATGACGATAGCAGACATGTTTCGCCCAGAAGAATACAACAGTGATATATAAATCAGTCTTGATCATATACACAGTTTATGCTAGGGATAAATGAACATTCGTATTTTAAACAAGAAACCGTACATACTAAAAATATGTTAATAGAACCTGCTTGGACCGTGTCGAGTGATTGGAGAAATGTATTTATATCATGTGATATTCTTTTTTTTTCTAAACAAACACTGGCATTGACCTTCATACCACACTTGATGTGTTGTATGTCCAAGAACATTATTATTTAACTCTTGTGGCAGATAATTGTATTGTTCATACAAAAAGTTAACAGCGAATCTATGCACAAAAGTAAAGCAATATGCCCACAAGTAACTAAGCACTAGGAAGTTTTAATATGGCAAGTTCTGCCATGTTTTATATTTTTAAATATTCAAAAGTGAATC
>NC_068359.1:75148946-75196446 GCF_020536995.1 Dreissena polymorpha
TAAATGAGCAAATTAAATAAATATTTACGCAAGCATAATGATAAATCCCGAATGTTTTTTATATTTCGTGACGTCATTGGATGTTGCAACGTCATTTCAGCAAAATAACAAAATGCGATTGGTCAATAAACGAAAAGTAAGCCAATGAAAACGCTTAAAAAGTATACTACACACGTGTAATATAAAAATATATGTAATGGTTATATTACATGGAAAACAGGGTGTGGCATGTTATAAATGTTTATGCTCTATGAGACATTTAATTGGATTAATCAAATGTGGAAATACCATTAACATTTGTTCAAAGTTACTATCACCGTTCGCATAATAAAAAAAATTTGAAAAAGCTCTTTGAATGAAGCCAATCATATTTTGTATCTGTAACATCTCCACAGAACAACTGCAGATCCCTCATAATCTGTCACTTACATTTTTTACGGTAAGACATTAATTTGTAGATGCAATAAACTCTGCATTAGAATTGACCTGCACTTTTGCAAAGAGTCGAATTCATTGTGGTGATTGGCGCTTAATACACATTAAGCCATTGATGAGTGAGTTGCTGCACAATTGATTGCGACGCGTTTTCTTCTTGCAATCGTACTGCAATGCACAAAGTAAATTTAGAGGTTCTGATTCGTACATCAAGGAATCATCATTATTTGGACACAAAATAAAACAATCGTTTGAATCATACGTATTTGTCAACATAAAACTTGGAATGCTTTGCCACATCGTTTATGGTTAGAATGACATGAATTGCATTTGAAAATACAAACTTTGTAACTTACAAAAAGGGTTAAAAAAATGTCATTTATCAACAAATATTGTGTACTGTTAAACTGTGTTTCGTGTTAAATGTCTTAACTGAACATCTATACTTGTACTTTTACAATATTATGATTCATAGGATTATGTATCGCTTTATTTTCTATTTCCTGTCAATGGCAACGTAAGGCTTACATTCTTACAGATACTTAACCAGTCCTTTCTACATCATACCTACCTCCTATACCAATCATTGTCGGATAAAGATCCTTTTTCTACGGGAAAAAACACTAAAGCTGTCTTTGTAATTGGGAAAACAACAAACAAGCATTTAAATGAAAACAGTTTCATTTTATAACAATTATATTTAAAGTATCATAATCAATTGCATGTATAATTATTTGTTATACAACCTGATATGTCTGACTTAAGGCGAAAGAATAACGGTCGTTGTCTTGCGCGATGGATGCAATGTGTTTTATCTGGATTATGGCTGGAAGAAATAACTCCTGGACCATAAGTTTATAGTTTAGCTTCCGACAAAATATGCATACAATACAACTGCACTAGAATCCATATATTCCAGTTATAACTGCTAATTTCAGCTGACCACTTAGTTATAGTACTTATGGTAAGTTATTTTGCATGTTAATATATTTTTTTTATTTTAACGGACAGACAGACCGACAGACGAACATACAGTCTATTGAGACTTATTAAAAGTGCATCATCTTCATGCTTAAATAAACCAATTATTCTCTCTCACGAAGCTATACAAGTCATTTACAAATACAAGAACGCGTAGGTTCTATCAAGGCGGTACTGAAGTTTATTGAATATTATTATTAATAATTACTTATAACAACAGCTTCTTTGAATAATATGCATACATGATAATTTATTGATTTGTCACATAAAGCTAAGGACTTGTTGATTTATATACATATTGGTTGATATTAAATACACTTTTTTCTTAACTCAGTGTAATAGTGGCATATACATTTAAACTGATATTCATCTTTTAAAATAATGCAATACGTTGCTGCAGGTAAAATTCTTAAATATCTTTGTATACGTATACCATACCAAAAAACCTTCTTCAGTTACGGTCATTAACATAGATTTCACGTTTTCTTCTTCTGAAAACGATTTTGTTTACAATTTTTGATCATATTCCGGTAATATCTTGGAAAACCAATAACAATGCATCAATACGCATTCACCAATAGCTTGTCTGAGCAAATTATGATTTCTGTCTGCTGATTTGACAGTCAGAACTGCAATAAGGCACTTCGGATAGCACATTTGGATGTATAAAACTCAGTTTATTATGTAACTACCTAATGATTATTTATGACCATTTGTAACTAAAATGAAAGTCGGACGATCTGCTTTGGGTAACATACAGCACCATAACATACACTCGAAAGACATTGGATATTTGTTTCTGAAAAGACAATTATAGGAAATAAACTCGTTTAATGGATAATGCTTTGTCAATAAAAACGTAAACAATCTTGATCTGTGTCAATACATATACCAAAACACTCGAAAGGCCTTATAACAAACAAATACATCAACACGTTCAATAATCCGTTTTGCACATAAACAACGCCATCTACCGCTACAGTTCATGTGTAGCATCATGGGTATCGATGGTTTACATTGCGACAACAAGACACAAGTCAGGTTGTTATTAAAATAGCCGAAACGACAAATTCAGGTGATTGTCGGTGTTTAGCCGATGGGTCGGCGTTTTTCCTTTTTTAAGCACGACCGGCAGTGCCAGTCCAGTGCGACTTATCAGTGGCGCCAACATGGTCGCTTGCCATGAATGATAGGCTTCCTTAGGCAAGAACTACGTTCTCTCTGAAAACAGTCTCTGGAGTTTCATTGATATCTGTATTTGACAATTCCAGGTTGAATATGAACTTTCAAGGTGTTTAACTATATTTCATATTCATCGAAAAAAAAACACTGGAAAAATACAATAGAATGCAAATTCAGTTGCTACAATAGAAGGTATATAAAATTACACACACGACTTGACAATTTTAACAATCACCAATCTATTAAGCACCTTGTACACATACCTGATCAGCTGGTATTTAATACCGAAAACACAACATGGACACGTATATGAGATAATGGATGCAGCAAAAAATCAATGTGATTGCATAATGGAAATTTGTTAGCCTTAACCACTTTGTTCTCCTTAATGATGATCGACACCACACATGGAAACGTCATTTGTCATCCGTGGGGGACAATTCTTTAAATCAGCGTTTCCCTTCAAATAGAGTCTTATCGCTATGCTAGTTATGTTAGTCACTTTTAAATGCATTAAACGTGTATTTTTTAAGTTCAGATTTTTCGTGTGTTTTAGTTTATTTCGTAGTTGTAAGTTTGTGAAAAAGATTGAACACTATGTTGTGGAATTGTAAACGTCAACATACGCAATTGATTTTTTTGCGTGACTTGAATCTAGATGTGATTATCGCTCCATTTGATCACACAATGCTATCCACTAACAGTGTTGTTTCAATAACCTTATCCGTTTTCAAAAACGTAAGTTCAAAATATCCAAAGAGCAAGCACATGCAAAGCATCAACAACAAGTAGATAGCAACTAGGTACTACTTTACTCACCTTATACATGCTTGTTCCTCTGTTGTGATGTGTTATTTAAAATGTTGTCACTTTCCCTTGATTGGCTTACCTAGCATTTTCAGCTGTTGACTGATTCTCAATTGGATGTTTTAAAGAGAAACGCTCGATAATCTTTTATATACGCGCTGTTTATCATATATACGTATACAACTCTGATTCAACGTTTACAAACTTTTCTAATTGCCTACTAATACGTTATTGAATATATTAAATAGGTATTTAAAAGCGGTAAAACATCGTATAAAATGTATTGTCAATCAAGTTGTTCATATCGAAGCTATTCATTCACCAGCTGTTATATATAACGCATATATTGTCCTTTTTTACGAAGTTGGATAACACGTTTCATCAGGTAACTGCAGAACCCATTTGTTATAGCCTCAAACATAACATACTTCTATAAATTTAAGATGTATTGTAGACATCGCTTCTATACAATATATTAGTAGATGGATATATCTATAGACAGGAACTAACAAGCCATCAAGTCGATAGTAGAAGTTCATCCAGTATTGTATACATTATTTTGCTAAAAGATTCCATATATAGTCCGATGTTAACAGACAGTCAAAATAGGATCTGCTATATTATGAAGTTATTTGCAGTGTTGCATGTTGTACATACTATTTATTCATTAAACACCTTACATTTCAATTATAAAAAAAGCAGACGTCACCAACAAAGGACGAGGCATCATTCTGTTGTGTGCGTTCTTATGTGTATACGTTGTATTACCAACAATTTCAACAATTAGTAAAACTTAAAGAAACGCTTAAAAGTAACGCCAACCATTAAGCACAATATATTGTTCGGAAGCAGTATTTGACGTCTATCAATGATTGCACCAATGATTGCAATTTTTTGTAAGTATTAAAAGGCGTCGAACTAAACCAGAATGAGGAAAACAAAACCAGTTACAAATAACAGCAACTGTTTTGTTTTGAATTGACCGTGGGATTGCGCGCGACTGCGTCACACTAACAAGCGCTGCACGTTGTTTTGCGAAATTGCAATTCGAATATTAATATACGATGAGGTATTACGGAGACCAAATGTGAAAACCTATCCAGTGAATAAGCCAAAATATGCCAACTAAACAAAACATATGTCTTTGCGTTTCTTCCTGAGAGAAGAATACGATAGAAGATATTGCTCAAACTACGTGAACTCACGTAAACGAATTATTGAAGAAAGGGACTGAATTGGTAGATAAACATAAACATAAGTATATGTATTAAAGGTTTCAGTTTGAATATTGTCGAGTTTAAACTAGTACAGGTATTCAGCCAATATTCATTTGAGTGTTTGTCTTATTTGTAAAACATAACATCTTTCCAAAAAAATCATGATGTACAATAACTGAAGTTTTTTTTTAAATATTTGTTTATTAAACACGTAACATCTTTACATCAAACATTCAACTATTTCTTGTACACAGCATCGCGCATAGAAATGTTAAACAATCGTAACAATAATGTTACACAACACAAGCTGATAACGGCACCCATGTTGATATTGACAAAATATATGGTCAGTGCGTTATACTATATTTGTGCAAATACAAAGAATACACATCCTTAAAACATGCGTGGACAAGAATTTCTATTAAATTGTTTAATCATCAATTGCTTTTCCACTTCTATTCTTGCACCTAACTTTTTAACACATTTATCGGTGTTACCATTAACTGATACTTTGTAATGGAAGCGAAACGCTTGAATGATGCATCACATAGTACGTCAATTGATCGTTCAATTATATATTAAAAACACTGCGAGCTATATTTGTTTATGGCAAGTCTGTGGCAAAATTACATTTCGATCCTTGACAATCTGCAAAGCAATTTAGCAATGCAAATTTGGATATATATTGTGTGTCTTCAAATGACATAATAACATTGATTAAAACTAAAGTTGCGACTCATTAAAGAAACTATATATGCTCATGCAAATGCAAGTACATTTGTAAGATTGAAAACTGTAATTTATAAGAAAATAGTCATTCATTTTGCTAAAGTAGTTCTGCAGTTTCGTAATATTCTGCAGTATCATATATTTACCAAAACCCTTAAGCGTTTGTAGCTGGTGACTGACATTATAACAAAGCTTGCTTGTATATTCCTGCAGCATATTTTCATATTCGAGAAATAATTCCGAACATACAGTGCAACTTAAAGTCACTTTGATGAGTTTCAAATGATGTTTTGTGAATTGGTCACGTTAATGCAAAAATTCAGGAGACACAATACCGTCATATTTGACCGTTAATATTTGGTAAGATGATAATTGCTATAAATCAAAACGAAGATATCAAGAAAATGCTGATGTCAATAAAGTGTTGTGAAAGAGCATTCTTTACAACTGAAAGCAATAGAAATGTTAAGTGTAGCTAATTTAGCTTATAAGAAAAAAATGACGATACAGGAATTTTAAAACTTAAGATCAAGTCTTCGCAAACTTTAGGGCTACATAATTAATACTTGTACTATTACATTTTAATTTACTTATCTATGGCTACCAAAATGAGATTCAGTAAAAAAGCTATTGTAAATTAAGTTATTTCTTTACTGCATTTTGATTGTTTGTAATGCTCAACAAACAGTTATAACGAGCATTCGTTAATATGATTATAGTGCTGAATATATGCAATATACATATTATAAGTTTAAACATGTAGCACAACAAATATTAAGTACATCTCCGCGTCTCATACATTCTCAATCGGATTTGATCAGTTCCGTTCTATAAACAGTAAATCATATTACATCGCGGGGGTCGTTGCGAAAATGCAAAGACCACATGCGTTAAAGTTTTCTGATCGCAGTTAAAAGCTTCCCTAAAATTGAAGCAAGTACATTTGTATTCGCATGATGAATATTTATGTCTGCTGTTAATTTAATGTGACCATCACTATTGCGACAATAAAGATAAACGGTTTTGTTGTAAAACTTTAAAACGTATGCTTATCTGTTGGACGTTACTAACGTTTTTAGTTTGTTTATTGATTTACATGTTATCAAACGTTCATTGAGTACCCTGATTAACAATTAGTGTGTCTGAGATACTAATAAGCCGTTTCGAATAAATATGTAAACGTTTTCAGCTTTGTTCTATATCCAGACATGTTTTTAAACTAACTATTCGATCAGTTATTACTGCCAAAATAATACTTGATAAATCACGATTATTATAGTACCGTTGGTACGAATTTACGGTTTTACGATAAGATGAAATCAACTTTGTGTTAATTAGCTATTGGGGTACAGTGATGCCATCCGTCCTTGTGCGGGTTAGTTCGTATGTGCGCGTGCATGTACATATGTCCGTCAATTTTTTATGTAAAGGACATCTGCCCCCGAACCGCTGGGTATACTATTACGAAACTACGCTGATATGCCTTTTCGTTGTCTTACATTACAGTTCTTAAAAAGGTTCCGGTTAATCGATTAATCACGTCAAGTGGCGTATATAAGGAGATATTAAATGACAACTTTGAAACAATCTCCTCCTCTGAAAGCACGTGGGATAGAATACTTATGATGTGTTTTAATATATTTTACATCTTAGTTTGGTTGTCTATAAGTTTGTTCAAATCACTCCGCTGGGGTCAAACTCGCTCTGGGGTTATGCTATTGTGTTGATAAATTGCAAATATTAAATGATTTATCATCTGTAACCACATCACAGTGGTTTTGGTATTAGTTATGTTCAATCGAAATGTGATCATTTACCATATAATTTCAAACCATAACACTGATATCAGATGTGACCTATCCCCGTGTATCACATGTTTTATTTTGACGTATAAAGAAATTACATGTCAAAGTCTTCTTATCTGAAGCCCGAAAGTGTTTTAATATTTTATTTTTTAGCATGATCTACACACTTTGTGCAAACCATTACTTAGTCTTAAACCGCTAAGTCGATGGTTTTCATATTTGACCGCAGTAGTATCTTGAGGTCCTCAACACAGTTTGTAAGCAGTAATGCTCTGGAGTCAAAATTTATCTCGACTTAGGCTCAGCAGTTTAACATTGACTTAATATATAAGTAAACCCACCAACATATTCGTATACGACAACGCTGGTGGATTGTATATTTGATATAAGGCATATCCACAGATCCTTAGCCATTTTTTGTATTAATTATGCCCTAAGGCATTAAAGGGGCCTTACCCCTAGGGTCATCACAAGTATAAACTTACCACAACTCTCTCACACCGACCATTGATCTAATAATATGCACTAATTTGCTGCGGCAGACCAGTTTGCACATTTTTAAACTCAAAATTGAAAACAAATGCCGATATGTAGTGTCCCTTTGAACCCTACTGGCGTTTGTACTGCAATCGTACAGCGATCAATGAGGCGGTAAGATCGCCAATGACGCCATAGGGTCGTCGTGGTAACGCCTGAAGACGACGTATTAATACCATGAACGTCAGACAGAGCGGAATGAAGGCAACTACTTGTGACAGTGTAAACGTGAACCCTGTGATTGGCGATCAAAGAACTAGACCAGCGCAGAAATATTTACTTTTCGAAAATTCATGCCCGGAGATCTATGTTTAAATTGTCATCGGTATTAATTTAAGTAGATTTGCAGCATATTCGTAGATGTACCATGTAAAATTTCATATCATAACCTTCACAGCATATATATTAACAAAGAACACCTTTAAAAAATGAACGGCGATATAATTATCTTATCGAAGCTATTATATGTTCAGGTTGTAAAAGTCTTAAGGTTATACATTTACAAGTGAAGGGTCTATCTCTCAAATGGATCATCTGCAAAAGACCATATTTTAATACCCAACAGATATGCGAAGGGCATATTAAGATACGTAAACAAACAACCTCCGTGCTGGAGGTAATAGTATTTATTTCACGCTATATTAGTCGTTACTTACCAAAGATAGGTAGGTAGCTAAAACAATGTGCAGAATAACTACAAAGGTGTCGCAATTGCAAAAGCGAGGTTATAAATATCCATCAGGTAGACAGATAGACAGGACAGATATGTAAAACAAACAAAATCTCAGTGGTGGTGGTAATTGTATTGATTTTACGGTAAATTGGTTGTTATTTATCAACGATAAGAAGGTTGTTAAACACAAGCTGTAAAACAACTTTAAGTTACTAACGTTTTGCAATAGATAGAATATGGCCATGTGTTGGTTCTATTGCTCATTTATTAAATGTTGAAGAATGGATCATTAAGTCGAAATAACTACAGATACAGCATGGATAAATAAGATTATAGCGACTATTAAACAAGGGCACATACAAAACTTGATATCGTTGATTTGCCGATGTTAACAAAGAATACAAATATAACTTCAAAACTAATGCTCAATTATAGAAAAGTATTAATTTGACAAATAAATTGATTATAAATACCAGTTTGAATTTAGGGGCAAGAACTACTAATTTTGAAAGATTAAAATAACCAATGTGGTTCATCTGCTCAGTGTTTAGTAGTTTGCAAATCAAAAAGAAGATCCAACGACTTTTTCCTCCAACCGCTCTTTAACAATCCGCTAGAAATATATATTGTGAAATTGTGAGTACATTCATTTTCACTAGTTTAGCATTGTGGGAAATGTCATCCATACTTAAACGATGCACTATTCATTTTAAGAAGTTGGTAATACAACAGCAACTGCAATTGATATATTTTGGAATACACACATGATGTCATCATACTATACTTTGTACATGAGTACATGTATAGTAGAGGTATTATTGCTTCACATATTGGTATATATGTCCTAATACACCAATGCTGTAGTAATAACTCATCGAATCGCAATCTCATTTAATATACTTCTATTTAGAGCCGCGTATCCGATAATTTGGATGCGGGGTGTAAAGGAAATTGCGACTTTCACACCTGATTGCAGTATTAACATTCTAGGCAAATGCAAAATAGAAAAGCCGACAATATCCGTCTAAAGAACAGTGATTTAAACATTAACTCAAATTGAAGGAACGATTATATGTTGAGAGTGTTCATTTTATAAAAGGCATGCTCAACAAGATTTAATTGCAAGCAATACCATTGTTGTCCATAAAAGTAAAACTGTTACCATAAAATAAATAAAATACATGCAGCCAACACATTGATAAACGCGCAACGAGTATTTATTTTGGAAATATATATAATGTGAATATGGATATATAATATAATCATATATTGGATGATGATGATGATGATGATGATGATGATGATGATGATGATGATGATGATGATGATGATGATGATGATGATGATGATGATGGTGATGATGATGATGATGATGATGATGATGATGATGATGATGATGATGATGATGATGATGATGATGATGATGATGATGATGATGATGATGATGATGATGATGATGATGATGATGATGATGATGATGATGATGATGATGACGACGATGATGGTGATGATGATGCCTAATCATATTAATCTCCGTGCGGGGATCTGACTTGAACCAGCAAAGCTGGATCAAATCACTGCCTTTAGAACCAGCCACGTAGTACGATAATTTAACCGATATATATTTTTTTTTAATTTAGGTAATATTTTTTTTTAAATGAACCTAAACTTAAAAAAAATTATCAAAATATAAAAGAAAATGAAAATAATCTACATAATATAATACTTAAACAACAAAATAAAATCCTAACAAATTTGGTAAGATTTTCTCGTGATGGCAGAGATTGTATGCGAGAGCCAGGGACGACAAATCTGCGTGGAGGTTGACACAGTATCCTTCTGTATGTAATTTATTTACTTTACTTCCGATTAAAACTATTAAATTCTATATAATCCTAGTCGTTTACATCAGATTTGTAACATTACACAGAACCTCATATAACTCGTAAATACCCATACATAATACTAGATCACTGATATTGAGTATAATTGTGTTGGTTCACGCACACATTTGCAATAAAACTGGTAATTCCGTTTATATGAATTCAACACCATTATTTACTTAACGCAAATCAAACAAAATGCTCGCGGGCGACATTCTGTTGCTGGAACATGTCGTCTGGGAAAAGCTGTATGCGGTAAAAGTGATTAAACATATTCATCAAAACATTGACGTATTAACATAAATAGCAATATGCCATTAACACAATGCATTACTTAACGTACGTTCCCCTTAACGACACGTGTTTTTTGGTTTTACATAGGTCCACCGTTTATTTTTTCATGAGCATAAGTTTTTAAGTATTAATGGATTGTGCATGAATCATTTAAAAAAACACTTTGCGTATATAGATGTTAATGTTTAGAATAAGATCATTAATAATAGACTTGTTAATTATGCAGTAAATGCGATTCCATTACCGACCAACGTTATTAAAATAATGTATGTATACAGTAACTCATTGTTATAAAAACTGTTTTCAATCAGACGCTTTCGTGATGGTTAAGGTTCGTGGATATAACTTTTAAAGCACACATGCAACTGTATGATGTGTTATTACGGTATTCTAAAAACTGATGTGCATATCAATATTTACTTCAAAAGCTAATGTTGTTTTGTATCTTTTCTGATCCTAATGTCGCAAAGAGACCTTCATAAGACATATATATGTCTGATAAGGTTCAGTTCATGAGTAAATTATTTCAACAAGTTTAACCTTTCTCCAAGTAAAAGATTTGGAGACACTCGAAAATGTGTTTTCATGTTAAATTGTTTTTAAGTCTTTTCTATAAAGATTATTCGAGCCCATGTCATAGTGATGCTTTACAATTCCTGCGTTAATGTTAACATGCAAAAAAATAAGTTGAACCACAAAATGTTTATGAAATGTTTAGTCTTATCAAACAAAGTATTTATAAATTCGAAAACATGCTTTTAGGTTAAACAATATTAATGTATCATATTTTGTCGAATAACTTACAATGAGGAGAATATATTTGCATGAATTAAATTACATATGAAGTACTACACGTATGGTGCAACACTTAATGATGAAAACATACAGTGCTGATACAAAGAGAGCAGCATATAGTTAGAATAAATAACGCGATAAATATGTCATCCACCTCCTCCTCATCATTTCCTTTACCGGTCTTGTCGTTGGTGGAAATGGCGGACGATAATACAGAACTTCCTCCAGTCAGGTCTGTCTCAGATTAATTTACCCACGTGCACGGATATCTAAACGGTTACGTAGTCCATTAAGCTTTTCTTCTAACGGCCTCGGCCGCGTCCTGCTTCTAGCGAGCCTTTGCGACGTGTCCAAACCACGCAAGCTTTT
Organism: Dreissena polymorpha; assembly: GCF_020536995.1. NCBI lineage: Eukaryota > Metazoa > Mollusca > Bivalvia > Myida > Dreissenidae > Dreissena > Dreissena polymorpha. The sequence goes on from NC_068359.1 coordinate 75,160,654, forward strand.
GTCGTTTTTAGGTCGCCTGTAGGGTCACCTGTAGGGGCTTTTGAGGACCAACACCGGTTGCAGTGATGGTACGAACGGAAATGTAGTAGATGCGTTATATTCTTCGGAGACATTTGAGTTCAAAGTTCTGTTATGTGTCCGCGTGAGGCGTCCAGGTCTCCCAACACAGACAGGGAGTGGATAATACGAGGGATTTGTAAAGCCTGTACTTGGTTGGGAAGCTGATAGAACTATATGGCTTGTTCTTAAGCTATATATACGTTGTGAAAACATCTTTATTTGCGCTGGTCGGCACTTGTTCACACTGTTGTCGGTATGTCGTGATAGTTGATTTTTATTGTTTCCGATACAATTTTTTTGTCTTTAATTGTTTCGGAAAGCAATTTTAACAATGCGAGCCATGTTGGAAGCATCATACACTGAAAGATGTGTTCTTACCAGGCATCGCGGTTGCAAAAATCACATTTCAAGGTAACACGATTAATTTGTATTGAAAAGGAACTTCTAAGTTTAAATGCCGTTAAAATTACAAATATTTATCGCTTGATATATTGTATGACAACATTTGATATATAATAGATAACGAAGTTGCAGATTTATAGTTATCATTACTGTTATTGTTTATCATAATTGTCATGCTTTTCAGGCCGACATTATGTTTTATTTTAATTCAAGCATATTAATACTTTTAAACAGTGTAATCCGCATTTATTAGCATATAATACGTATAATGCCATGTTTATATTGACAATAACAAATCAAATACATGTACAATATAATAATATAGCTCTATCGAATAAAGACATTTCAAATCATGATAAATATTTATGTCCATACCGAGGATCATACATATACAACATATACGAATTTCATATGAGTTTTCAATCATATATAGTTGATATATTACAGATTTAGTATACAAGGTATATGTTGAAAACCTAGGACAAATGACATGTCAAGTAATTAATTTAAGTACGTACATAAATCCATTAAACAAGCCTTAGTAATAACATGTTTAATTATATTTTACGATCATCATCGTATATTACTCATTGTTATAATTATGTGTTTTATTTTTTTTTAAAGTGTTGTCAGAAAATTTTGTGTGCGCAAAAGGGCATACTTGAAAACAAATGGTATTATCTAACTGAAAAAAAATAATTACATATTTATTTTAAAATACAAAGAAACATTTATTTTACGTAATATCGCATTAATTATAAAATAATATGATCATAATAGTTTTAGGTAGCATATAATAATGCATATAAAAGTACATTTCTTTGTCTATTTATATTCAAGTAAAAGTCTCCTCCATAGTTATGAACAAGACAGTTTGGTTTTGTTATAAATAACACACATGATATTATTATGTAACAGTTTGTTTTATTCCTGTTACTGAATCATACGCTGAAGAAATACAGAATTGTGGGAGACTCAATTTGTTGTATACACTATACTTAATATAATACAATTCAAGCATAACTTATCAGTTTTATTGGGCCTTTATTAACATATATAACTATAAAAATGTTTATCAAATGTTTGTCAATATATACACATCTGTTCAGATAAATATATTTTTGCCTTTCAAATCATTAATATAACCACTGGCCAGGGGCGTTGGTTAATTGCGGTGGGAAAGACGTTCGTGTTTATGAGATACTGTTACTGCAAAACTGTCTGAGGAATTAACATCGTCCATTTATGATAGGCGCATAAGAAGAAAAATTGCCGTTTGTCAGAAAGCTGCCGGGGATCTGAAAAAAACAACACACAATAATAATTTCAAAAATAGTATTTGTTTAACCAGTTTATTAATATTAAGACTATTCAACACGCATATGTGTTCAACATTACGTATTTTGGCTACACAATTTATGGTTAAAACGATTTAAATATTCAAAATATCTACACACAATGTCATTTTTGTGTACGTGGTGTTCACTACTCTTGGTAGACATTATCATAAAACACCACCTTTCAAAAATGGTTAAAAACATTTCGAGACACGTCGCTTGTGACAAGAACAATCCTTGACGATTCTTTATGGTATAAGCCTAACTTGTCGAGAAAACTGTATATCCGTATTTACATTTTTAGATTCGTTAAGCCAAAACTAAATAGTTTGAATAAATACTAACACAAACAATTAACGTTAACGTGTTAACCAATTGCATCTTTTGACAAAAAATGAATGAGTTTATCGTTTATTGATACAATATGCGATATTTATATATACCATATTTTGAGATTATCGTCAATTGATTATGAAGGTTTTTATTCCAAACAAACTGATCCGTTTCGAAGGAAGTCAAAATTGTCCGATATTACCCTGTTCAATCAGCCTGATACAAACTAAATGGCAATTGAAAGAGTCACACCCGTCCTTTCTGTTTTCGTTTTTCTATCTTTAGCTCCACACGAGGTTTGCATTGTATTACGCTACATGCGACAAAACAACTTGTCAAACGCTATATGGACATTCAAGATTGGACAATACACATGAGGAATCATACATAATGTAATTGATATTCAGACAAATTGACAGGAAAATTGGCACATTTCTTCGAATAAACCCTTGAGGTCGTCAAGTCGCCGTGGCGTATTGAATATGGTGTCCGCCAAGCGAGTCCGCCTTGAAGTCACGGGTTCGATCCCCATTGTAGGATCTTTCTTTACATATCCCCCCCATATACACCAAGTACTGGTTCAAGTCTCAAGAAACGTAACCGCGAGGGTTTCAAATAAGTAGTAAGTATTTTATATGCATACGAGATCAAATAAATAGGTTTAAACTATAATTACTCGATTTCATGTTTGGTCTGCATATGTATACGATTGCATGATTTAACGGCTGGTGTCAATTATATCATTGTTAGTTATTTGCATTCAAGTTTATCTCAGTAAATTGAAATTCCGATGCTCTCGTATAGTGATGTTACATTTCAAATGTCATGTTAGGAGTTTGATGTTAGTACACGTGTATGCACTTTTAGCGATTGAGTATGGGCTTAGTTGGCACAACATGCTTTTACTTCGGTTATAAATTTGAATGTTAAACAAATCGTAAGGTTCTCAATCTTATTTGTTCGTAAGGACCGGGAACAATGGACCTCTCTCGAGAAGTACATGAATTTCTAAAACTTACAAATGAATTACTGTATTTACAATAAAAGGGTGATCCAATTTAAAGTCTGGGAATAAGACGAAAATAATGATGAACATCGTAAATCTTGTTAGACGTCGCACTAATTATGTATCGTGTGCGTATAAGAAAGCCATTATTTGAAGTTTATTGTGTAGTATGACCCATCCTTTCTTTTAACTGTTGTCAGAGATTTGCCCATGTTAATATTGAATACATATGTGAATCACACTTTACTTGTGAGAGATAATTCAACCTTAATCTACACATACGTGTTTTCTCAATATAAAAATGTTGAACAAAAATGTAGTCACATCATCATATAATTGTTGTAATGTTGTCTCTGAAAAAGATATCTTAATATTGTAAATTGATGAGTAAAATTATACAGCACTGTTTGCTATTTATATAAACATGAACTATTTGTTATTATATTTTGTCCTTTTCATTTACCAACTGCATGATCAACAAAGTCGGATCTAAACATGCTATAATATTCTTTTATAGACCTGATAGCGGCCATTTAAAGTAAAAATAACCTAGCAAGAATTTATGATTTTTAACACATTATTACTTCTAGTTGTGGGCTTAGTTTGAGAAGCAGTGATTTTGAACTTTTATTATTAATAATAATTAGTCTGTTTGCTACTTTTTAAATTGACAAAATCGGGTTTTTAATGATTCCGGCTATAACGAGATATGAGGAAAACCGGAACGTTTTGTTTGAATCTGCTTTGATAGGATTACGAAATGTATAGAGTGTAGAATATATTCCTCCTTAATTGCCATTACAGGTGCTACAACTTCTGCAACTGCAACACATTTCTACATTGTAAAAGTAAGAATTATAAAAAATAACATTTTAATGATATACAAAACGTTTATACTACAGCTCTATATATTGTCGAATGAAGATAGGTTGAAGTGGATATATCACCACCAATTTTACTAAACCACATATGCCACACATAGATAGCAGTTTTATATTAAAGATGAACTTATAATAACAAGCACGACTATTTCAACTACAAATAGCAAATCAGTAAGTAGATAATCTTACGATTGGTATGTGGACGTTGTGGTTTGTATTTCAAGTGATTATTACTATAAGCATTGTACATCGATATAGGTACATAATCCAATATTTCATTGAACAATAGCATTAACATGAGTGTGTTTTCTTCGACTTGAACATGTAGTCTGAGAGGAGAAACAACATAAAACCTGCATAAATAATCAAAGAACTTGCGAATGTGTCCAACGAGCATTCATTTGTTTGCAGAGAAACATTTCCATGAAATCTGTACATGTTGAACTGTGTCTTGTAAGTATATATTACACTACAGCCTATGTTTGCACAAATGCCGTACATTAGGACATCAATTTTGTGCATTAATATTTTGAATATGTGGCTTTAAGTTGGAAAAGAGTCATTTCGACAACCTTTGAACAAGTCCCTTAAAACTAGTTTACAAAATTTGATATGTATAACATAATAAGTCCAAACATTTTAATGTATACTTGATCACACCAAATGCTATTAGCTGAAAGAGTCTTGAGTCAGGGTCCTGTTTAGAGCTAGTCCTTAATGTCTCCTAAGACGATCTGGATAATGCTCCCTGAAAAGAGACCAATCATTTGGCCTCCACTTTATGACACTACGATCTCTATTGAACAAACTGTTTGCCTATGATAAATTCGTATTATTATATAAATGTCTAATGATCTTAAAATGAATACGTAGGCAAATACTTGTTAAACTACACGAGTAGTACAATCTGAGCTACTTAACATATACAAGAGGGCCATGATTTCTCTAAAGAGCACACAATCATAAGTTCATTCAAACCAATTGTTCATGGCATTGCCTAACTTGACCCAAATTCAAACAATGCCTTCATAGTCTTAAGACAAAAATTCAGACAATTTTCATCAGAACTGAGCATCTAGTGTGTTAATAAGGTATTTGTAAGATTTGAACTGGTGACCTTACTGACACAGACTTAAAACTCGGCCCGGGTATAGTCCAGATAAACATTCTGACCGAGTGTCATAAAGCTTGAGTAATAAATGTTGCCTCTAGAGTGGTTAGAATAGATCTGATGATCTAATATTCGGACGCAAAAGACACAGATTCACTTTGGCCGTATAAACTTTCTGATTAGGTTTCATCAAGATTGAGACATACATGTGGTATTAAGTTTTACATTGTGACCTATTTTTGAAGGTGAGTCTGATACTAATATAAGCATTGTCTAGATAAACATTCTAACAAAGTTTCATCAAGATTGGATGAAAAATGTAGCATCTAGAGTGCTATAGATCTAAGCGACGCACACCGAACAACGCACAACGTTTTCATTTCTTACTGCACAAACTTGTCTTCGGTTATAACCAAGTTTCAGGGGATGCTATGTTACTCTTTCATATTTTGTATTTACACTTGTTCACAATCTATATAAATGCTCGATTATGCCTCAGTCACAAATAATCCGGTTGCCAGCTATTCAGTCCGATCTCCAGTGTCAGGTCCGGTTTAATGAGAGCGACCATGGTCGGCGACTATGGTTGTACCAGCGGATCGCGCGACGATAAACGGGTTTAATAAAGCGCGAATATCGACAGTCGACCGCGCGTTGTTCGACATACTTTCGAGCGACCGCAGTCCACCCTTCACACTACGACTGCTCGTCACTTGACGCGTTGTCGGCATCCAAAACCCGTATCAGGAGACTCCCAGACAATCTGCGACGGTACCAAGATCGTCTGGGTACCTCTAGGACAATCCCAGACAGTCTGCGATGGTTTCAGAAGGTCTCCCAAACCAGCTGGGCACCTGGAGACTCCAAGACAGTCTGCGACGGTGCCAATACCATCTGTTCACCTGCAGAAGACATCCAGACATTCTGCGACGATGCCAGAGAGTCTTAATGACCGGCGAGGCACCTGCAGGAGACTCCCAGACAGTGTGCGACGGTGCCAGTTTCCAAGAACAGTGACGCACCTGCAAGACACTCCCATACAGTCTACGATGGTGCCAAGACCGTCTTGGCACCTGCAAGAGAATCCCAGACTGTGCAAACCGTTTTCCAGACCTCCGGGGCACCTGCAAGAGACCCACAGACAGTCGGCAACGATGCTAAGACCGTCTTAGTACCTGCAGGAGACTCCCAGACGGTGCCAGACGGTCTCCCAGACCGTCGGGGCACTTGCAGGAGACTCCCAGAAGGTTCAATAAATTCTCCCAGACCGTCGGGGCACCTGCAAGGGACTCTCAGACAGTTTGCGACGATGCAAAGACTGCCTGAGCACCAGCAGGAGACTCCCATACAGTCTCCCAGACCATTGTGGCTACTGCAGGGACTCCAAGGAGTCTGCGACGGTGCAAAGACCGTCTAGACAGCTGCAGGAGACTCCCAGACAGTCTGAGATGTTGCCAATTACGTCTGGGCACCTGCAATACACTACGAGACAGACGAAGCGGTGCCAAGACCATCTGGGCACCTGCAGGAGACTTCCAGACGGTTTCAGACAGTCTCCCAAACCGTTGGGACACATACAGGAGACTCCCAGACAGTCTGATACGGTTCAAATACCGTCAGGGCACCTGCAGGAGATTCCCAAACAGTCTTCGACGAGTGAGAGACTGTCTGACACTGTTACAGACTGTCTGGGAGTATCCTGCAGGTGCCCCTCCGGTCTGAGAGTCTGTCTGGTAACGTCGCACTCTGTCTAGGGGTCTGCTGCAGGTGCCATGCCGGTCTGAGAGACTGTCTGTCACCGTCAAATACTGTCTGAAAGTCTCCTGCAGGAGCCGAGACGGTATTGGCACCACCGCAGACCGTCTTTGAGTATCCTGCTGGTGCCCAAACGGTCTTGGCACCGTCGCAGAGTGTCTGGGTTTCTCCTACGGGTGATTTGCCGGTCTGGGAAACCGCCTTGCACCCTTGAATTCTGTCTGGGAGTCTCCTGCAGGTGTCAAGGCGGTCTTGGCACCGTCTCAGACTGTCTGGGAGTCTTCTGTTGGTATATTGAACGCGATGATTGGTCAGTCTATTGCATTCCTCTTTACGTCCCGTAGCTTTTTTTACATGTGTCTGCTGTCCTTAACGCCACCCCACACGCGTTTATGGCTGCCACAATCTCCTGCCACTTTTTCCGCTTGTTTGCCTCGGTCACCATTGGCCCGTGCTTTCCCTTCAGCAGGTTTTTGTTCTCGATAACAAGCTCTAAAAAGATATCTATCTCTGTTTTGGACCACGAATGGCACTGACTCGAATCGATGCAGTCTTTGTCTGCCATTTTTAGCGTGTATTTTCGCCGTCGGATGTTCATGGCGGAAGTGGTTATTTTCCTAAAAATAGCAACTACTACGAACGCAGTCGACTAACCACACCGTCATGCGACCACAGTCGCGAACACTTGTTCCTTGAACGCGACGAGTTGTCAGTTGGCGGCCGAGGAGCGTCGGTAGACCACACAGTCAACCGACAACATTCGGGTTTTGTAGTTTTTCATTAATCCGGACCCTCTCTTTAATGAGAGCGACCATGGTCGGGCGACAATGGTTGTACCATCCATTTATCGTCGTGCGACGATAACCGGGTTTAATGGAGAGCGACGATCATCAGTCGACCGCGCGTTGTTCAACATACTGTCGAGCGACCGCAGTCCACCCCTCACACCACGACTGCTCGTCGCTCTACGCTTTGTTGGCACAATAAACCCGTGCCAGGAGACTCCCAGAAAATCTGCAAAGGTACCAAGATCGTTAAGGCACCTGTAGGAAACTGGTAGACAGTCTGCGACGGTTTCAAAAGGTCTCCCAAACCAGCTGGGCACCTGCAGAAGTTTCCAAGACAGTCTGCAACGGTGCCAAGACAATATGGGCACCTGTAAGATTTGAACTGGTGACCTTACTGACACAGACTTAAAACTCGGCCCGGGTATAGTCCAGATAAACATTCTGACCGAGTGTCATAAAGCTTGAGTAATAAATGTTGCCTCTAGAGTGGTTAGAATAGATCTGATGATCTAATATTCGGACGCAAAAGACACAGATTCACTTTGGCCGTATAAACTTTCTGATTAGGTTTCATCAAGATTGAGACATACATGTGGTATTAAGTTTTACATTGTGACCTATTTTTGGAGGTGAGTCTGATACTAATATAAGCATTGTCTAGATAAACATTCTAACAAAGTTTCATCAAGATTGGATGAAAAATGTAGCATCTAGAGTGCTATAGATCTAAGCGACGCACACCGAACAACGCACAACGTTTTCATTTCTTACTGCACAAACTTGTCTTCGGTTATAACCAAGTTTCAGGGGATGCTATGTTACTCTTTCATATTTTGTATTTACACTTGTTCACAATCTATATAAATGCTCGATTATGCCTCAGTCACAAATAATCCGGTTGCCAGCTATTCAGTCCGATCTCCAGTGTCAGGTCCGGTTTAATGAGAGCGACCATGGTCGGCGACTATGGTTGTACCAGCGGATCGCGCGACGATAAACGGGTTTAATAAAGCGCGAATATCGACAGTCGACCGCGCGTTGTTCGACATACTTTCGAGCGACCGCAGTCCACCCTTCACACTACGACTGCTCGTCACTTGACGCGTTGTCGGCATCCAAAACCCGTATCAGGAGACTCCCAGACAATCTGCGACGGTACCAAGATCGTCTGGGTACCTCTAGGACAATCCCAGACAGTCTGCGATGGTTTCAGAAGGTCTCCCAAACCAGCTGGGCACCTGGAGACTCCAAGACAGTCTGCGACGGTGCCAATACCATCTGTTCACCTGCAGAAGACATCCAGACAGTCTGCGACGATGCCAGAGAGTCTTAATGACCGGCGAGGCAACTGCAGGAGACTCCCAGACAGTGTGCGACGGTGCCAGTTTCCAAGAACAGTGACGCACCTGCAAGACACTCCCATACAGTCTACGATGGTGCCAAGACCGTCTTGGCACCTGCAAGAGAATCCCAGACTGTGCAAACCGTTTTCCAGACCTCCGGGGCACCTGCAAGAGACCCACAGACAGTCGGCAACGATGCTAAGACCGTCTTAGTACCTGCAGGAGACTCCCAGACGGTGCCAGAGGTCTCCCAGACCGTCGGGGCACTTGCAGGAGACTCCCAGAAGGTTCAATAAATTCTCCCAGACCGTCGGGGCACCTGCAAGGGACTCTCAGACAGTTTGCGACGATGCAAAGACTGCCTGAGCACCAGCAGGAGACTCCCATACAGTCTCCCAGACCATTGTGGCTACTGCAGGGACTCCAAGGAGTCTGCGACGGTGCAAAGACCGTCTAGACAGCTGCAGGAGACTCCCAGACAGTCTGAGATGTTGCCAATTACGTCTGGGCACCTGCAATACACTACGAGACAGACGAAGCGGTGCCAAGACCATATGGGCACCTGCAGGAGACTTCCAGACGGTTTCAGACAGTCTCCCAAACCGTTGGGACACATACAGGAGACTCCCAGACAGTCTGATACGGTTCAAATACCGTCAGGGCACCTGCAGGAGATTCCCAAACAGTCTTCGACGAGTGAGAGACTGTCTGACACTGTTACAGACTGTCTGGGAGTATCCTGCAGGTGCCCCTCCGGTCTGAGAGTCTGTCTGGTAACGTCGCACTCTGTCTAGGGGTCTGCTGCAGGTGCCATGCCGGTCTGAGAGACTGTCTGTCACCGTCAAATACTGTCTGAAAGTCTCCTGCAGGAGCCGAGACGGTATTGGCACCACCGCAGACCGTCTTTGAGTATCCTGCTGGTGCCCAAACGGTCTTGGCACCGTCGCAGAGTGTCTGGGTTTCTCCTACGGGTGATTTGCCGGTCTGGGAAACCGCCTTGCACCCTTGAATTCTGTCTGGGAGTCTCCTGCAGGTGTCAAGGCGGTCTTGGCACCGTCTCAGACTGTCTGGGAGTCTTCTGTTGGTATATTGAACGCGATGATTGGTCAGTCTATTGCATTCCTCTTTACGTCCCGTAGCTTTTTTTACATGTGTCTGCTGTCCTTAACGCCACCCCACACGCGTTTATGGCTGCCACAATCTCCTGCCACTTTTTCCGCTTGTTTGCCTCGGTCACCATTGGCCCGTGCTTTCCCTTCAGCAGGTTTTTGTTCTCGATAACAAGCTCTAAAAAGATATCTATCTCTGTTTTGGACCACGAATGGCACTGACTCGAATCGTTGCTGTCTTTGTCTGCCATTTTTAGCGTGTATTTTCGCCGTCGGATGTTCATGGCGGAAGTGGTTATTTTCCTAAAAATAGCAACTACTACGAACGCAGTCGACTAACCACACCGTCATGCGACCACAGTCGCGAACACTTGTTCCTTGAACGCGACGAGTTGTCAGTTGGCGGCCGAGGAGCGTCGGTCGACCACACAGTCAACCGACAACATTCGGGTTTTGTAGTTTTTCATTAATCCGGACCCTCTCTTTAATGAGAGCGACCATGGTCGGGCGACAATGGTTGTACCATCCATTTATCGTCGTGCGACGATAACCGGGTTTAATGGAGAGCGACGATCATCAGTCGACCGCGCGTTGTTCAACATACTGTCGAGCGACCGCAGTCCACCCCTCACACCACGACTGCTCGTCGCTCTACGCTTTGTTGGCACAATAAACCCGTGCCAGGAGACTCCCAGAAAATCTGCAAAGGTACCAAGATCGTTAAGGCACCTGTAGGAAACTGGTAGACAGTCTGCGACGGTTTCAAAAGGTCTCCCAAACCAGCTGGGCACCTGCAGAAGTTTCCAAGACAGTCTGCGACGGTGCCAAGACAATATGGGCACCTGCAGAAGAAACCCAGACAGTTTTCGACGGTGCCAGAGAGTCTAAAGGACCGGCGAGGCACCTGCAGGACACTCCCAGAAAGTGTGTGACGGTGCCAGTCTGCAAGACCGGTGGCGCACCTGCAGGAAACTCCCAGAAGTCTACGATGGTTCCAATACCGTCTGGGCACCTACAGGAGAATCCCAGACTGTGTCAGACAGTCTCCCGGACATCCGGGTCACCTACAAGATACTCTAAGACAGTCGGCGATGATGCAAATACCGTCTTGGTACCTGAAGGAGACTCTCGGACGGTGCCAGACGGTGCAAGACGGTGCCAGACGGTCTCCCAGATCGGTGCCAGACAATATAACAGACCGTCGGGCACAAGCCGGAGACTCCCAGACAGTCTGTGACGGTGCAAAGGCCATCAGGGCACCTGCAAGAGACTCTCAGACGGTGCGATGAATTCTTCCAGACCGTCGGGGCACCTGCAACAGACTCTCAGACAGTCTGCAACGGTGCCAGGACTGTCTGGGCACCATCCGGAGAAATCCAGACAGTCTCCCAGACCGGTGGGACATTTGCAGGGACTCCAAGATAGCCTGCGACGGTGCCAAGACCGTCTGGGCAGCTGCAGGGGACTCACAGACAATCTGCGATATTGCCAAGTACGTCTGGGCACCTGCAATACACTCCCAGACAGTTTGTGACGATGCCAAGATCGTCCGAGCACCAGCAGGAGATTCCCAAACAGTCTTTGATGGAGTGAAAGACTGTCGGGCACTGTAACAGACTGTCTGGGAGTCTCCTGAAGTTGCTCAGACGGTCTTGGCAAGTCGCAGAATGTATGGGAGTCTCATGCATGTGCCCCGCCGGTCTGGGAGACTGTCTGGCACCATCGAAGACAGTTTGGGAACCTCCTGTATGTGTTCTTACGGTCTTGACACCGTCTCAGACTGTCTGGGAGTCTCCTGCAGGTGCCCATCCGGTCTGATAGACTTTCTGGGGGTCTGCTTCAGGTACCCTGCCGGTTTGTGAGACTGTCTGGCACCGTCAAAGACTATCTGAAAGTCTCATGCAGGTGCCAAAACGGTATTGGCACCGTCGCAGACCGTCTTCGAGTAGCCTGCTTGTGCCGAGACGGTCCTCGCACTGTCGCAGACTGTCTGGAATTCTCGAAGGTGCCATGACGGTCTTGGATACTTCTGGCACCATCTAGGAGTCACCTGCAGCTGCGCAGACGGTCCTGGCAGCGTCGAAGACTGTCTAGGAGTCTCCTTCGGATTCCTCGCCGGTCTAGAAGATTTTCCGGCAGCGTCGCAGACTGTCTGGGATTCTCCTACAGGTGTCCAGACGGCATTGACACCGTCACATACTGTCAAAAAAGCATGGGCCATTGGTGTTCGAGGTAAATTAGCGGAAAAAGTGGCAGGAGACTGTGACAGCCATACAACGTGTTGGGTGTCGTTGAGGACGGACATAAGACTCATGTAAATAAAGCTACGGGACATAAAGAGGAATACACTAGACTGACCACTGATTGATTTCAAGGTACAAGCAGGAGACTCCCAGACAGTCTGAGACGGTGTCGAGACAGTCTAGGTACATGCACTAGAATTCCATAAGGCTGCGACGGTGCCAGACAGTCTCTCAAACAGGCGGAGCACATGCAGAAGAATACGAGACAGTGCGCGACGGTGCCAATACTGTCTATGAAACAGTGGTAAACTCCCAGACTGTCTTTGACGGTGCCAATGACGTCTGGGCACCTGCAGGAGACTCACAGACAGTCTGTGACGCTACCAGAAAATCTACCAGACCGGCGAGGCACCCGCAGGAGACTCATAGACAGTCTTCATGGTGTCAGGGACGTCTGGACAGCCGCAGGAGACTCACAGGCGGTGCCAGGAGTTTCCGAGACCGTCAGGGCACCTTCGGGAGAATCCCAGACAGTCTGTGACGGTGCAAAGACCGACCGGAGAAGAGCAGGATACTTAAAGATGGTCTGCTACGGTGCCAATACCGTCTCGTCACCTGCAGGAGTACCCCAGGCCGGCCTGGCACATGCAAGAGATCCCAATACATTATACTACGTGCAAAGACCGTCTGGGCAACTTCAGGAGACTCCCAGACAGTCTGTAACAGTGCCCGACAGTCTCTCAATCCGTCGAAGACTGATTGGGAATCTCATGCAGGTGCCCTGACGGTCTTTGCACCGTTGCAGACTGTCTGGAAGTATCGTTCAGGTGCCTCGACAGTCAGAGAGACTTTCTGACACCGTCTGGAAGTCTCCTGCAGGTGCCCGGACGGTCTTGGCACCGTCACAGACTGTCTGGGATTCTCCTGCTTGTGCACAGACGGTCATGTATATTGTCAGGCACCGTGTGCGAATCTCCTGCCGGCGCCCAGACGTTCTGTCCAACGTCACAAACTGTCTTGGAGTCTCCTGCCGGTGCTCCGACGGTCTGGGTGACCGTCTTGCACCGTATGTGAGTCTCCTTCAGGTACAAAGACGGTCTTGGCATCGTCGCCGACTGTCTGTGAGTCTCTTGCAGATGCCTCGGAGGTCTGGGAGACTGTCTAGCACAGTCTGTGATTCTTCTGCAGGTGCCCATATGGTCTTGACATCATCGTAGACTGTCTGGAAGTTTCCTGCAGGTACGCCGCCGGTCTTGGAGACTGGCACCGTCGCACACTGTCTGGAAGTCTCCTGCAGGTGCGTCGCAGGTCATTAAGACTCTCTGGGCACCGTCGCAGACTGGCTGTTTATCTTCTGCAGGTGCCCAGATGGTCTTGGTACCGTCGCAGAATGTCTTGAAATCTCCTGCAGGTGCCCATCTTATCTGGGAGACCTTCTGAAACCATCGCAGACTGTCTGGGATTGTCTTACATGTGCACAGACGATCTTGGTAACGTCACAGATTGTCTGGGAGTGTTATAGCACGGGTTTTGGGTGCCGACAAGCGTCATGCGACGAGCAGTCGCGGAGTGAGGGCTGGACTGCGGTCGCTCGACAGTATGTCGAACGACGCGCGGTCGACGGACGATTGTCGGTCTCTATTAAACCCGGTTATCGTCGCACGACGATTATTCCCTGGTACAACCATAGTCGCCTGACCAAAGTTGCTCTCATTAATCCGGACCCAGATTCATAGTATGTGTATCATAACGGGCGCCGTCAGGCGACCGTCAGGAATCATGCAGAGGCCCTCCGGCAATCAGACGGTCGCCGACCGATGTATAAACCCCTGGGAAATACCTTAACTTGTGCCCATACACGTTCAATGAATACGATGTCGGGCGCTAACCGTGCGTTGATCGTTCGATCTTTTTTTCCGATCTCAACTCGATTCCTTCCCGGGCACGACGTGGGGTAAAATTTTAAGTGAGACTTAAATTAATCCGGACGCCGCCCGTTTCTACAAATTTCCGATTTCCGAGGTTTAAATCGCATTTTTTCGGAAGTTAATATATTCAACAATGATTAAACTTGTTTGCACTATATACAGACGAGTATGCTATATTGCAGTGTGGATAAAGATTGATAGGGTACAGTGTTTACTACATCATGAACAGTGCAATTTTTAATGTTGCGGCTCTATTTAATTGGTAATGAATGTGTATATAGTCTTATTATGATACTAGACATATCTTCAATCGACTTTGATATTTACCCCCGATCACTAGGATATAAGTCGTCCGTTTACATTCGGCGCAGTATGCAGCCACGGCACATTGGCTTTTTTTCTTAGACTAGCATCCTACCACTAAACACTTGACCAGGGTCCCACTGGATTAGATTGGGGTATGCATGTTGTGAAGTCATAACAGTCTGCGAACAGAATTGTTCGCATGCTAGTTTTTAAGGTTGTATTTGAATAACGCAATTGACCCCGACAGCCTGGAAATAGTTTTTTACTGTTAAATTGGGGTTTTGTAAGTTGAGATTTGTATGCAGGTTAAGCATACATAAGTGAAAACCACGTAAATACCAAGGCAAGAAATCAATAAATTATTAATGCGTTCACAGTTTATCCGATTATGGTAAAATTTCGCTAGAAAATAGCGGGAGCAAGAACGAAATGCGTAGTTCTATCCCGTAAAGCATCGCATTTCATAGGAAAATAATCTGTAGGTTAGAGTTCAGTATCCGAAAGATGTCATAGAGCCCTGGAAACCTCGCTATGGCGCCATGAGCAATGCCGAACATTTCGGCAAAGACATTAAATTCGTCGGAAAAGGTCTAATCGTTAACGTTTGTTCGTACAGTATAGGCAACTAAGAGCCCACTGATCCCAGTAGGGATGTTAAGTGCAATCGCTTTATATCGCCGTTTGAAACATCTAGGGACTCCAGATAACATAAAGGGCCGATGACCTTTTATAATAATTACACCGTTAGGACCTTTAGTCTTTAAGATATACATGAATATCGAGTGGAAAAAACACATATATAGAACTATGTTGCTTCGTGAGCTACAATCATTTCGGAAAAAGTAAAATGCAAAACATGCCGGACAATGTAGCGTTCGTTTTTTAGAGTTTTTTTCTGAAAGATTACATTATTTTTTTCATACAAATATAAACGACTTTGTTTTGAACAAAAATAAAAAAATCTGTTCTTTATTACGATACAGATTTTTAGCTTTGGTATGTGTATAAATGATGAAACGCTACACATATTTATTGTTAGATTTAATAATTTAGGCTACGTATTTATTGTTGGTGAAAGAACCTATGCATACTCTGTTGCAACGTTATGAATTATTTGTTCGATAGATAAAATATATTATAAAAATAACAAAATATTCGACGCACTACTATTTAATTAAACTTCATTAAAAAATCAAACTATATCATCACCCGATAAAGAATGACTGTAGTCAGATATGTACGGACTAATTACTACCCTGATGTAAAATCAAATACCTGCATCCGGTGTAGTTGTCTGAACGCATTTTCAAACGGGTTTGTAAGCCCTCCGTCTCAATTACAGTCGTATACGATTGCTTGTATGTAACACAGACCGTATAGGCAACCCTTATACGCTTTCCGACGCAGATTGGCAGGCGTCTAATACTTCTATATATCAGACCCGATAAGCAAATGGTAATGTTAACTTTGTGCAGATAAATAGGGTTAAATCAAATATAAAATCCAATTTTTTACCATATACGCGCCCTGCATTTAGACTTTTGGATCGCAAGCATATTGACAGGACTTAATACGTTGTATGTCGCCTTAAAGGGACTTCTAACCACGAATGACAAAAACAAATTTTCGAAAAGACCGTATTTTTTTTACATCTATAAATACTGATTAAAATTTCACGACTGGTATATAACATTACTTGAAAAAAGTTCATATTTTCAGTATATTCGGTAATAAAATTTCGCGATGTGAAATCGAAAGTACATCGCGAAAATTGGTGACATAACGATATACACACTATATATAACGCAAGTAGATTGATCATTTTACATATAAAAACATATATAACTCACTACGCATGCACAATTTGCATTCCTGGGTTTACCATTTGACGATGATGATCAATCTACTGGCGTTATTTATAGCTATAACAGGTAGTTACCAGGTAGACATACCCAGTAAAATGCATTACCGAATATACTGAAAATATGAAAACTTAACAACTTTTTTCAAGTAATATAATATACCAGTCGTGATATTTTAATCAATGTAAACTAATAATTGTAAAAAAACGGTATTTTACAACTTTTCATTACTTTGACGTCGTGGTTGACAGTCCCTTTAATCCAATATACGAACCCAATGTGATTGTTTTGACGCAAATGATTACGGGTTCATTATCTATTTCCTGCAATAAAGACCGTACTAGCACACATATATATTTGAATACCGGTTCATTAAATAAACATCATCGCGCAATATAACACTGTTCCGGAGAATACACCTGCAGCAATACACATTGTATGATAACGTAGTACACACGCAGTTAAAACCTGTACGATCAGTAGTTAAATCTGTGTTTATTAGTAACGCATCGAATCAAATCGAAACTTGATTGGCTTTGGAACATTCGGACAGATGATAATATGAGATCTGATTAAGAAAAAGCGACTGTCGACCAGCAAGGTTTGTTTGTAGACTATTATTTATACATAACTATGATTAATGCAATTCATCTGATGTATATGTTTTGTTAACGTTGGAAAATGTAAGATTGGTATTTCCATTAGACGGATGAAAAGCTTCCGGGTCTGTCAATGGTTGTATTTTGGTGTCTTATTCGTTTTAATATTATCAACGTTGAATTATTAATATTGTTATGATGCCATAAGCATACCGAATGGCCCCGGAATTACTTGTCAATGGTCAATTATGTTTAGCAGATTGATGGATTATTGCTATATCTGCGTCACTCTCAATGTCCTCATCAATTTTCTTAGAAACAATGGTACAATATTTCATACATTCGTCTGATAGGTCTGTTGAATGATTGCTACTACTGATTAATGTGTGTATGTCAATCTAAAATAAAAGTGTTATTTCAGTAGCTAATGTTTGTAATTCCACTGAAATGCATGCGGATTCACAGTTTGATTATAAAGACTATAAAGGTTTGCAAATAAAATCAAACTTCTAAAAGCAATAATTATTAGATTGTGGCATTTAATTAATTTTCAAATGAATACAATACATTGACGGATTTTAATATCGAGACTAAATATTTATAATATAATGGCTTCAGAATAATCTAAAGGAAATAAATAAAACGAAAACAAATATCCTAAAAGGATTATACTAACCAATATCCTTTGGTTCAAAAGGCTATGGCCTTAATACCATTAAAGTTGCATTTGAGGACTTGAGGGTCAAGTTCACTTTTACTAAAAATATAAATATTTTAAGTTTGGTTTGAAGTGTTGTGCTGTCACTTTATGTATATGTAGCTTACACAAAGAACTACGTTGAGATTGCATTTGCGGCAAATTGAATCATTTTAACCAAAATACAAAAAATAGTTTCCGATCAGCAACATGAGTGTGTGCTGTAATTTTATGTGTGTGGGTAACTCAAATGCCGACCCTGCCTTCAATATTAATTAAAGTCATCACCATTAATTAGTTTATAGTTGAAAATCTAGTTTCTAGGCATGATCACATGATGTATGTTTCATTTTAAAACGCTAAGCTTTAAAGGGACTTTTTCAGATATCTTTGTATTTAATTAAATGAATAAACGAACAAAACTGTAATAATTTGAATAGTTTTAAATAATTTTATAACTAGACAAAAATTAAAAAATAAAAAAAAATATGCCTGTCACGGGGTGTCGACCCGGGACCTCTAGAAGTTAATAAGTACGCGCTACATCGGCATTACACCGACTTTTAATTATGTATGATAATTTAATCATTTTGTATGTTATATCCGTAAGTTATCAATGAAAAGCGTAACAAATGCTTTTTAGTTTTTCAACTTCGATTGTAGTATGGCTGATAATTATCAATTAGCCAACATATGCTTATAAAAATCTTATGAGTGTTATTCTACTTGCTTAAATATAATGTATACATTCTTTTTGGAAGAAACTATCGATTAGTGTTTGCAAATTATCGATTTTCCAAACAGTCAACAAGTCTCTTTACGTTTAAATTTTCTTGATAAAAACAACAAAAATTGAAATTCAAAATTAAAATGTTTTTTGCGGTCATTAAATCAGGTGATTGACAGAAAATGAAAATTATACACTTCAACTATTCGTAAAGGGCAAACCTGATTTACATTGGCAGTCAAGTGTGCTCAGTACTTCTACCTGTAATACGATGTACGAAAATAAATACAACTCTGTACCTGACGAAAGGTTTAAGGTAAACATATTGCATTTAAATATTGGCCTTTATATATACATGCGTAACCTAAAGACGGTTTACTTGATCTTATTGATATTGTGTATCGTTTGTTTTGATTCAACGTGGTCCACACTTAAACAGCTGTGTTTGAACTTAAAAAAGACAGTATTAAAAATGCTGATCTATATTTTAGCAAATATTTCAGATGTATATATTATTAACTTTTTTCGGAGACACAGTCTTTTAAATGTCTTCACATTTGTTAACGGGTAAATTAACGAATAAAGCGCACAATGACAGTATTGTTTTCTCAATTGACAATCATACCTTTTCGGCTTTACAAAAAGTTGGTAATCATTTAAATGTGGTTGTTTTTCATTAGAATGTCTTGTTTACGAAGTGATAGGCATTTACAAATAATTTGTAAATAAAACAATAATTTTTAATTGGTTATATATGTTTTTATTTAATTGAAATGTAAGCGTTCACTATTTTTGTTTCATTGGAAGTAATATTAAGCAGTAAAACGTGTAGGTTAACACTACTGCAGGATACTAGCAATGTCTCTTTTTGTTTTACTTCACTTTATCAGAAACTAGACTTGACTTTCAAATGATATTGGAAACGGGGAGAAATCTATCAAACGCACATACAGTGTATCGCGCATGGCAAACTTAAACCTTCTTGTTCGTTCATGTTTAAGTGAACAACTATTGATTTTACGTCTTGGTTTTCAATGCGTAATTTGTGAGCTACATATAATAGGCTGCGTTTATGACCGAGGCATGCAACCATTCAAACGCGTTAATCGATAGCACATCTTAAAGCCGAACACTTAGTTTGATTGCCTTTTCGATATTCCGACAAGTGAGTTATACAAATCGTAATGACAAATACCAAATGGACGGTCGCCAAACAAGGTTTGCTTTTTACAGTTAATGTCAAACTTATAGATTTTATTACTGGTGTTTAACTGATTTATCTTATTTTGGTAAAATCTTGTTCAAGTTAGATAAGCTTTTGCTCTGACGGTTCCTCTCAAGGTTTCAATTAACTTTAATGGATCGTAACAACTTTCAGCATGTATTGCTTTTTTCGAGCCCGCTAGAAGTCAGCTTCATAACGCTGCCGTAATGGTTGAGTGTATGTGCGAGCGGTTGTCATTGCGAGCTTGTCCTGAAAGTAGCTTTATTATTTTTAATTTACGTTTTGATAAGTTGCTCTAAATGTGCAAATTGGCGTCGGTGTGTAGCGCGTTCGAACAGCGGCGCTATCACAGATTTCAATGCCACACTTAGTGGTCATAATGTGGGTGAAACAAATTATACAGACAATTACTTAATTACCAATTATTTCACCCACCGCATCCACATGTATAGAAGAATTGCCTTAAATAAGAGCTGTGTACATTACTGTCAATTCATCATGCTTCATGCATTTTCAACTATTAAATATCAGTTATCAGTGTGGGACTCATATTCTTTAGAAAAGTAAATGACATACGTAAGAGATCATGTCAATTTCGGGCAATATAAAACGTTTTGCCATCACGTTTCCACATGTATATTTTTCAGCATTTGTCGCATGCGGCGCAAATGAACGGTGTACACTTAGGAATCAAGTATAATATATGAGTGCGATGCAGCTTGTCGTGAAAATAACTTCATAATAAAATCAATAATTACGTACCAAAAAGACGGTGAGAATCGGGAGGTCGCCTCCCACCATAGCTAAAACGCGAAGGCCATTCTTGAAGGGGCTAACATATATGATGCTGATTTAACATTATACATAAAGATGTTAAAATTGATCACCACAAATGGTCTTCGTTTAAAGTTGTTATCTAATAGATATTGTGTACCTGTACGCAAGAGAATTATGTGCTGAAAATGTCTTAAAAATGTCTATTACATACATGCCAATTTTATTGAAGTTATTCGCTGAATACAGCTGCTATAATTATTTTTTATTATGCTCGAATATAGGTACTTTTTGCTGGCTACGTAATGTTGTGATATTGATTGCGCGAAATTATATTCAAATCCAATGAATGCGACTCACAATTTTGTAAGTACTTTCTGCCAACTATTTCAATAACCGCTAGAAAGCAAACTCTACCCATGAATACTACATAAGGTTTATCGGTATAAGGATTTGTAAAACAAATTACCTATATCAACAAAACAGACGTTAAATGGGTTTATTCAATATAGCGATTATTTTGAATGCTTTTATTATTGCCCTTTTTGCAATTGAGCACAGAAAGCACGTGGCGATTTGTTGATACATTTTGTCCTCCGTTGTAAATATGTGCGTTTTAATCACTATAGAGGCCAGATTTATTGCCAAATCGTCAAGGCCCTTGGTCCAAACATTCTCCATAAAATGTCATGGTCAAATTCGAAACTGGGTCAGGCGAGATCAACAAGTAGGTTACTAGCTTTGATAGTTTCTCGAGTTGCAACTTTTGATATATTTGATATGTGCTACAGAATACTCTAAATACCAATATTTGTCCAAATTTGCTTGGAATTTTCTCAGAACAATGTTTAAGAAATATATCAGCCGAGTTGAAAACAGCTCCGACCTTTTTGATTACATGGCCGCCAGGGTCGGGGAAGTTTTCCTCATTCGGCTATTGTGCAAACTTGTGTACACACAATTATTAATATGTTTTGTCCAATCTTTAGGAAATTTTCTCAAATTATTTGGCAAATTATATTGGAGGGGCAAAGTCAGTACCATGTTAGTATATTGTGTTTGAAATAATAGAATTTAAAATATGTTGACGATTACATTCTGAAATAGTATGTGTTTGATCACACATAAACTAAAATGTAGTTACATATCAAATTAATAAAAGAAAATTAATGTTTCAGATGGAACATTACAATCCGCCCTATTAAAATGTCTTTATTTTACAATTTTCCGTCATTTACGATACTGCATAGGCATGACTACAAATGTACATACAATGCAATGTAACTCTTACGCAGTATAGAAATCTGCATACCGACTGGTTTCGGTAAGCTTATTTTGAAAGTTTCTGTTCGTATTTTTGGCAACATGGCCAAACTGTCGATATGCTACGGAAATAAGCCAACTTATTTAAATGATATCTTTCTAAGATGATCTTATGCTTCTCATATTAATCTTATTTAAATAGATAAACATATTCCACGAAAGTGACCTGCGTTTAGACATAGACTATTACAGAAGGTCCAAATAATTAGTTAGCCCAAAATTACGCGTTTTGTTTCGAAAAATCATGAATATTTTATACAGAGCTGATATAATTTATTTAAACACTATCAACATAACCACATCACATGACTTCATAATAAACTTGAGATTTACCTATTTTTGACTCGGGCTTATGCAGAAGGTCTACCCTGATCATCCGCTCGATTAACATATACAGTAATTGATGAATCCAATAAACATTTAGCACATTCACATAACCTGATATCATTTCTACCTTTTAATTGAACTAATATTGGATATAAACGAATGAATCAATAATGACAAGGTATCCATCGAGGGAATGATGTTCTTGCATCTTTCAAATCATCGCGTATAGTAAATTAGCAAGGAAGAAAACTGATGTATGTTTCAGTAAACCAATCAATCAATATATCAATTCATCAATCATTCCACTAATCAATCAATCCATCCATCAATCCTTTTATAAAACCATCAATAAATCTCGATCTATAAATTATAACATATATATACTATCAACTGCAAATCCACTTCTCAGGGATATTTCGATTTTAGTAAATTCTATGTAACATCTTCACATTTCACTTGGCACATGAAATATTTTTAGGTTGCATCATATTTCACTTACGTTAATTTTTCAAAACGATTGAAAAATAATGATTAAAAGTGTATTTTTGTTGATCTGAAGTAAGCGTCAAAAGTCCTTTTTGCCGATTATGAAAATTTTATTGTTAAAGGTGTGATGTCCGAAAAATGTTTTGCTTCTAAATCATGTTCACAATATTGTGTGGATTATGGCTGTTCAACACGATGCATCCCGTTTGCGGATGATTTCGAGTTGGATATCTTGTTATATATATATTTGATAGTGACTTTTTTTCAGAAAAGTTGGTTTGTCGTTTTAATATGATAATTTATCATTCAAAATGATGTTTTCACTAATTCATATAATTACGTATTTAATTAAAAAAATGCAGTGTTGTTGTCTTCAGAAAGAATATTTCATACTTATTGTTACAAGAAAGAATATTTCATACTTATTGTTACAAGGACTAGTCAAAAAGATGTTCGAAAAGTTTCGTAAAAAAATATTTTCTTTGGTCTATGTTCCCACAGGTGGTTAGCGTGTGGCTATAATCTTATTTGAAACGCCCGCGGGTCCGTTTCCCGGGACTAGAACCAGTACTTGGAGTTTATGAAAGAGATCTTAAGAACGTTTCCACAGTGGGGATCAAACTCGTGACTTTATGCCAACTCGCTCGGCGGACACTATATCCACTACGCCACGGCGACCTCGCTGACCTCCATTGTGTATTTAAAGAAACGTGTTATTGTCCTGCCAATTCGCGTTTGACAAATTATGTCGCATGTAACGTAATACAATGATACCCTCGCATGGAGCTTATTTCAAATATCATGTTAGGAGTTTCATGTAAGTACTCAAGTATGAACGATTAACGATTATGTATGGGATTTGTTGGCATAGCATCTCTTCACATCGGTTGAAAAAATGTAAATGGTTAACACATTGTAAGGTTCTCACTCTTATTTGCTCATTAGGACCGGGAACAATGAACCTCTCGAGAGAAGAACATGAATATCTTAAACTGCGTTAACCTTTGTAAATACCAAGTATTGTCCTTACACATGAACGATTGAATTAACAATAAACGGGTGATACAATTTTAAGTCTGGGAATGTGAAGAAAAATTATTTATTATGAACATAATAAATATTGTTAGACGCCACACTAATTATATATTGTGTTCGCATAAGAAAGTCCTGATTTGAAGTTTACTGAATAGTATGACTCATCCTTTTTTTAAACTGGTATCAGAGATTTGTTCATGTCCATATTTTATAAACATGTGAATCACACTGTACTTATAAGAGGTGATTTAATGTTAATCTATGAAAATGTGTGATCTTCATAACATAGTTGAACAAAAATGTACTGACATCATCATATAATTGTTGGTATGTTGCTTTTGAAAAAAGGAAGATTAATATTGTGAATAGATGAAACAAATTTTAAAACACTGTTGGCTATTTAAATAAAAAGGAACTCTGTAGGAATTCTAT
Source organism: Dreissena polymorpha (assembly GCF_020536995.1). NCBI lineage: Eukaryota > Metazoa > Mollusca > Bivalvia > Myida > Dreissenidae > Dreissena > Dreissena polymorpha. Next base: position 75,184,743 of record NC_068359.1, read on the forward strand.
TTTGTTTCCTTTACATTTACAAACTGTGTGATCAACGAAGTCGGATTTTAACACGGTATAATATTCTCTTAACCTGATAGCGAATATTTGAAGCCGATATTACCTAGCACGAATTTTCTAATCCTCATCATATGTGTGGGCGTAGTTCGAAACTATGTGCTTTTGACTTCATATAATTAATTATAATTGATCTATTTGAAACTGTTTTAATTGATAAAATCGGGGTTTTAATGATCCCGATAAAATATAATAAACCGGAAAGTTTTTTTGATCTGATGTGAAAGGGTTACGTAATGTTTAGAATGTAGAATATCCATAATTACCAAATAAGTACTTATTATCAATTCTTCAAGCATATACATAGCTGTGTATGTTTCGAATTATATATGTACATACTCGTATTTAAGTAGCCGATCTAGTCTACCTTGATTTTAAAAAAGTGGGACGCCGGCATCAATATAACATTTCATGAAAAATGCTTGAGAATTTAAAACGAAGCTGTTCCCGATAGTCCGGTTAACATTCGACCACTTATTAATAGAAGTATGCCAAAAGTGGTACAAAGTGATTGTTCTGCTTACAAGAATATGTCTATGCATGTTCGTTTTGTTTTTACACATGTTACGACTCAATACATGTAGTCCGGAAAATATTAACTGTTGGTATCTAAATGTGTTATTGTAATAAATTAAAGCACGCCTATTACTAATACGAATTGAATTGCAAAATCAATATCGTTCACGTTCAAAATTACGTTTTGTGTTTCTATTTTTTAACTCACTTCATTTTATTGTTCTAGCCGTTAAGCCCGACAGGATTACAATATACTATTCAACGTGATAAAAAAGGTATACAAAACGCGAGTAACATTATACCGATTAAGCTTTCATTTATTGATTAACGACATTTTTGTTTCATTTTACGTAATTACTCACGTGTTGGACACAAAGACACGCAGGTTGATGTATGTTAAATCTACCATGATAATTAAAGTAAACTTGATTTATGATGAGCACGATTCAAGCGACTATAACTCCCAAGGTTACGTACGAGTGAGGAATTCGGATACTGATATTTCCCTACAATGTGAGTGTTGTATCATTATGAGTTGATTTATTAGAATCATGGCACCAGAATGCCACATACGTTAGCTTTAATGCATTATATATTCTATAATTAAACGTCATCGGCGGTAATTGAAATGCGCAATCGCACAGATTAACGGTAATTAGTACTCATATCCACATTTTAACTATAATTCGTAATGCACGCGTAATGTGTGTCTCGCTTTAACCCTTCTTTGTAGAAACCGAATAATCACAATATTGATATATGTGTTGCATTTTTTAAAAGTGCGGAGGGTTTGTTCTTATTCCCCAATGAATATTTATGGATGTGAACAAGTTATAAAAAATTATAAACATATGTAACTCTTACATCAAGAAGAACAGTTGTTTTTTTTAGCTCACCTGATTGCTCAGGTGAGCTTTTGTGACCGGTCTTTGTCCGTCGTCTGTCCGTCCACCCGTCCTTCTCGATCGAGTTCGAAACTGGGTCATGCTGGATCAAAAACTAGGTCACTAGGTCAAAAAAAGAAAAACCTTGTAAACATTGTAGAAGTCACATTTCATGCCAAATCTTCATGTAACTTTGTCAAAATGTTTGCCTAAATGATATGTTAGTTGAGTTCAAAAGTGGTTCCGGTCCGTTGAAAAACATGGCCGCCAGTTGGCGGGGCAGTTTTCCTTATTTGGCTATTCAAAAACCTTAAAAAACAATCTAGAAGTCACAATTTTTGCCCATTCATCACGAAAGTTGTTCAAAACATTGGTTTTATTGATATCTCGGACGAGTTCAAAAATGGTCCAGATCGGTGAAAAAACATGGCCGCCAGTGGGCGGGGCATTTTACTCTATATGTATATAGTGAAAACATGTGGCACTCTAGAAGTCACATTTTTGGCCCAATTTTCATGAAATTTGGTCAAAATGTTTGCCTTATGATATGTTGGTTGAGTTCAAAAGTGGTTCAGGTCAGTTGAAAAATATAGCCGCCAGTGGTCGGGGCAGTTTTCCTTATTTGGCTATAGAGAAACCTTGTAAACACTCTAGAAGCCACAATTATTTGCCCAATCATCATAAAAGTTGGGCAAACAATTGGTTTTATTGATGTCTCGGACGAGTTCGAAAATGGTCCAGATCGGTGAAAAAACATTGCCGCCATTGGGCGGGGCATATTTCTCTATATGTATATAGTGACAACATATGACCACTGCAACACACAATAACACAATAACAAACTAACAACATAATACACACTAGAATTGTACAAAGCACCACTTAGGTACTAGTATACCCATCTAGTACACGTACAAACAATTCATTAAAACACTTACTATACAAGTAACACAATGCAACGGTTAGCACCTAACACTATACACACCCGAAGAAATTCACTTTAGTTCAATGTGGTTAAAAAAGACTTGACACCCGCTATTCTACCATGTAAAGTTAACTTACCTCAACAAGGTACCTTCAGGCTTCGTCACGTTAAAGCCAAAGTATAATAACAATTTAAAATTCTTACCTGCGAAGAAAACAGTTCAGTGGTGTGATACAACCCAACAGCTATGAAAAAAAAACAACAACAAAAACGCACAAGGTCATATGTAAATGAGCCTCGTTAATTTTTATAATATTGAATTTTTAAAAATATATTTAGCTTTGTTGATATAACAAAACAATATACCAAATAACTATTTGTAAATTTTAACAAAAGTTGTTAAGTTAGACACAGGCTTTCCTAAGACAGACAGCTCTTGCCTTCAGATCCGTGCTTTACTACGGAAAAACGCTAAGTGTACTGCTGTGGTTCATCACCAGGCAAGGAGTGAATGATGTCAACTGCAGAAGTTCAAAGGTCTGTCAGTCTGTCCGGTAGCTACGTCAGCACCAACTGGGTCGCTGTGTCTAAAGTATATAAAGAGAAAAAACAAAAATGTTCAACAACAAAGCTAGCACTTACTTACTGCGGAAACTAGTTAAAATCACAATGTATCTTGACTCTGGTGTTGTTATGCCCTGGTTATCATCCCACTTCTGACAACATGTAACCGTCAGGATTGAAGAAGCTGTGATTATTCAGTGCAATAACCCCTCCAGAACCAGATACAGCTACACAAGAACAATAAATAAATTTATTTACAACATTTAAATAAACTATATACAATATGATATGACTATCAAAAGAAATAAACCAACAAAGTATCAAAGTTAATGCTCAGTTAACGTAGTTCAACTGTAGATGTTAGATGTAGTGGTGGAGCACTATTGAGTGTCACGACCTGAACCTATGTCCAGCCGTCAACGACCAGAACCGGAACTGAGTACCGGTGTTAGTGTTCTGCGACGTAGCAAACTTCGAGCTGTATCAAGCCCGAAAGTAGAGTGCAGATAACCCGAGCTGTATCAAGCCCGGAAGTAGATTGTAGATATCCGAGCTGTATTAAGCCCGGAAGTAGAGTGCAGATAACCCGAGCTGTATCAAGTCCGGAAGCAGATTGTAGATATCCGAGCTGTATCAAGCCTGGAAGTAGTCTGTAGATACCCGAGCAGACGATGCCCGGAAGAGGATTGCGATACCCGAGCTGTATCAAGCCCGGAAGTAGTGTTCTGTCAAACAACAAACAGACGATGGCCGGAAGTAGAACGTACTGGTGACGTTTATGTGACCGGCCGTATAACGGTGCAAACGGTTCCCCGTATTTTCGCCTTATAACGAGGTGTCGTATGTAATGTCAACGAGTATGACGCCCTGTAGACTTCCGGATGCTCATGTAGCACTGGCGTAACGCTAACGGTGCGTTTACGACCTGACGTCTATCATGCCAAACGACTACCCACATCGAAACGGCCAAATGCCGTATGCTATGGCCACTTACGTGGCTGTAACTGTCCGTGTATGTCAAATAGTTTGTCGTTTTATACGTGTAACCGCCCAGCAGCGTTTACCGAAAAATCGAGGAACATGCTCTCCATGAACTCAAACTGAACAACTTTTCTTTACTGACCAATAAAATTAGACATAAATCGATCATGTACACATCACCCGATATCGTACGACTAAAAGCGTAATTTACTGAGGCCCGTAAGTCTAACTTTACAGAAAAAAACAATTTACAAAAAATGAAGATCGAAGTTTCTTAAAACTTAACGTATTTAAACGTGTTTTTGCTTAAAATGTATCTTCTACCACACTGAATAATGTGGCTAACAAAAACTTGCTTAAAACCCCTATTATAACCACAAAACAGAAAAATCTGAAAACTTACATAACTTGACAAATGTAAAGTTCTATACAAATGAGGCCCGATAATTAACATAAAATAACATAGAAATGGGTTAATTAACATAAAATAACATAGAAATGGGTTCAATCGTAACAACCACTCAAGAAGGCACATTTTTGGCCCAATTTTCATGAAATTTGGTCAGAACATTTGTTTTCTTGATACGAGAGATGAGTTCCAAAATATCCGTTGAAAAACATTGAACATATCCCCGTCAATATATATGCATGAAGGTTAATTATGTAATAAATATGTAGTACATCGCTAAAATATAAATTAGTTCAATCTATAAAAACGCCCTATCCGGTTACCTCGTGGGGTTGTTGACGTTCGCACATCGTTTCTTTTCGTTATTCTTTATTGACGGGTTTATGGAGATAGCAGACAGGATTCGCCCAGAGAAGAATAACCCATTGATATAAATTAGTCTTGACCATGTTCACAGTTGATGCTAGGATCAATGAACACTCATATTTTAAACAAGACACCGTACATACTAAACATTTTTTAATAGAACCTGCCTTGACATTGTCGAGTGATAGGGGAAATGAAGTTATATCATATTGATTTATTATTTGTTTCTAAACAAACACTGACATAGACCGTAATACTTAAAGTGCCAAAGTAAATTCATCTCGAAACTCGTGTGGAAGATAATTGTATTGTTGATTAAAAGTAAACGGAAAAATCTATGCACACACGTAAAGCAATATGCTCTCAAGTGACTAAGCACCAGGATGTTTTAACGGTCTGCAATGTTTGATATTTTAAGAGATTCAAATGTGATTCTGCTTTTTAGCTTATGAATACGTAACGGCCAAACCAAATAACTATATGCGTTACTGAATGTAATTTCAACCACATATTATAGACACTTATGCACACATTATCGTCGTTTTGACAAGTGCAAAAACTTATTGTAATAAAAAAGGCTAAATATAAAAACAAGACAAAGTCAGTCTTTCCCGGGAATTGAACCCATGACTTTGACCATGCTACTACTGCAACACGCAACTTTCTAACAATGGGCGTGTATGTTTCAATGCTAGGAATAGACGTTTTTGAAAGTATTCCAGGAAAAGCGTTTTAAATGAATACATATTATTCCATATTTATCGATGATTTTAATTAACGTGTCCCCTTTATAATATTTTCTAAGCAGTATTTTGATGCTTGTTTGAATAAAATGGACACACCATTTTGAATTTATGAATATTGTTTTTTTCAGACTGAAATGACAACAATTTCCTTTTAGTTCAAATGACAGCACGCTATGCTATCGGATGTTTGTTGACATTAACAGATAACGTTCATGTAAGGTAAGGACAATATATAATAGTGCGATCCCTTTCATTGATCGATTTGAACGACACGTAGAATTTCGCACAGTGATTAAAATGTAGTATTTATTTAAAAGCCGTTTTTGTGAATTGTGAGAGATTACAAACTTGGTAACAAACAACAGAGTTTTCATATAAATTCAGGGTATATTTTACTTTACCTACATACAAGTTAAATATATAAATACAACACTATTGAAACAGTATCTGGGAAGAACTGCTTAACATTTATATATAAAATTGAAATGTTCTTGGAACATATTAAACTAAAGCATACTCAGACATCTGTTTATAATAAAGCGTATGCTCGATGCTGGATTTATGTAGATATTTATTGGTTTGAATCATCGAAACTCTCGAATATATTTAAACCTATGAGCTGCAATTCTAATTCATGCAGATGGCTGAAGGAGGCGACGGCGAGCGCTCGTCCAACATTCCAAGGTTCCAATCGCATTGCCAACATCACGAGCGTAACAATCTTGTAAAACATGGTCTTTTTAGTATTGATTTTTTTAATTCACTACACTTACTTCTTTTTCTGTCTCTTTACCTGTTAAGAAGTGAAACTTGTATACATGACATTACATGGACGTTTGTCCGTCTCTCTGTTTGTTGTTTCGTAAACAATCCTGTCCGCAGGTGTTCTCTTAGAGTGTTTAAAGAACAAAATTTAAACTCGTCGAAATTGGTCTTTATACTATATAGTTTTGCATGTTCTATATAATTCCTCTTAGCATATCAAAAGTAAGTCCCCTTCTTTAAAACGAACTAAAGATAAATACATGATTATCAATACACGCTATGAGCATCTGTGCGCCTTTCTGTCCCTTGACATAAAATGTACTATAACTACTACATCTACTTCTACTACTACTACTACTACTACTACTACTACTACTACTACTACTACTACTACTACTACTACTACTACTACTACTACTACTACTACTACTACTACTACTACTACTACTACTACTACTACTACTACTACTACTACTTCTACTACTACTACTACTACTACTGCTGCTACTACTACCACTACTACTTCTACTACTTCTACTACTACTACTACTACTTCTACTACTACTACTACTACTACTACTACTACTACTACTACTACTACTACTACTACTACTACTACTACTACTACTACTACTACTACTACTACTACTACTACTACTAATAATAATAATAATAATAATATAACAAATACTACCAAGCGAATATCGTGTACGAAGTTCAATACGATGTATCGGACTTGCGATGAGAACATTTACTGATTTTTGAATTTCGTTCCGTCATGCTAACCAAATTACAGCATGTATAATAAATTATTTATAATGAATTGTTGTTCATGGTTTTGTTGCAGTACGAAGAGGAGTCAAAAGAAGTGTGTATCCTTATGTCCTGGCTTGGATATGGACCCGAGATCAGACAAAAACGCCGAATATGTTACAGCGAGTATGCACGATTGGTGTTGTCGTTGATCAATTTACGTGAAGGATTTTGCATCGTTGCTGGCAGCAAATCAGAAGGCCTGACATGCATGTTGGAGAATGACTTAGATTTGTTATTTGTCGTTTCGAGTGTAATATGCTTGGAGGATTGCCTTCACATCCGGGACCTTCCAGACGATACAGTTGCTTTCATGATGGATAACAAATATACCTATCCGGGGTATTATAGGCTATTACTATTGCACCGAGAAGGAATCGATGAAATAACTGTTCCGTTGTATATTGAACATGCATTATGTGACGATGGGCGTGGAAATTTTTTCTTGAGTAGTGATTTGTTTGCTGATAGTGTAAGAGGTATTAACCGTTCAGGGCCAGCCACACGTGCTGTATATGGGCCATTACACAGTGATTATGTATTCACAATTCGTTGTCACAGTACCGTACTATTAGAAAAATGGGCTGAAAGGTCTCGCTATTGGCCGCCACTGGAAGTCGTTAAGAAAGTAATTACGTTTGGAGCATGTTTAACTCCTGTTGGGTTTAAGGAAAGTCCATACAGACACATGGAATGGAGAATGTGTTTTAACACTGGAGAGACGGAAATGATGAACAGCCTTTCTGACACGCAGCTCAAAATTTACGTTATGTTGAAGATGATCGTAAAGGATGTACTCCGGCCTCAACATAAAGAGGTTACGTCGTACACTCTAAAAAATATTATATTGTGGCAAGCGGAGAGCTATCCTCAATCATTGTTTAGTGAAAGAAATTTCTTTTATTGGCTGCGCGAAGGATTGGGCACACTCAAAATTGCTATAGCCACAAAATACCTGAAATACTACATGATACCAGAAAGAAATCTTATGGAAGGTTGTGGATTGAGACACAACCAACAGAGTAAATGGACATCAGTCATCACAGAAATGATGAACGAAGGGCCGAGGATTATTCTAAGGCTTCACAAGATCCGAAAAGCCGTGATCGCGTTCCCAGAGCCTCTAATGTGGTACAGCAAGATGAGGACTGAGTTGGAGATGCTTATGCTGGAATGTGTGGTTAGACAGATTTTGTTACTCAGTGAAAACGATGTGGTTATAGATAGAAAAAATATGGTTTCTGTACTTTTATCTAAATGTTTAGTAGAGCCCGATAGTATTAATGGCGAGTTGTGGGCACGAGTCATGGAGATAGTCCGCACTATTGCTCTCAATTTAAACGTGAGTAATGTAGATTTATGTATGATTTCGCAAATATTTTGTAGAATGTTGAGTTAAAGATATATATACTATTTTACCCAATACTATTTGATGCATATCAAACTGATTACCGGAATCGAGGCCGTCATTAACGGATTTCGAGTGACAATCCATTCATCTGAAATAAATGATCCCGCGCCGTTGACACCTTCATATATGATGTACGATCGCAGTATATGTCATTTCCGCATGAGGACACTGCTTACGACATCGATGATATGTGTCGTTGATGTCGTCCAAATACATGACGAGTCCTCAAGATCGAACTGGAAGCTCGCAGTAATTACTGATGTCATTACCGGACGCCATGGACGTATTCGAGCTGCACGAATGCGCACCAGCGATGACCAGTGGACATGCACTTCTAGGCGAATTACCATACCATAGAACTGAACAATGAATTCATGATGCCAGTAGTTTTATAACGCTGAAACTTAATTATACTGTGCTCTTATATCTTATTTGTTATTTGTTTTCTGTCGTAAGTTAATAATACTATGTATGTTTTTTTTTCTATTTTGCGCGGCCGGGAGAATGTTGTTATTTTTGCGCGTCTTCGTATGATCTCGACGACGACGCGAACGGTCGAGTTCTAAAGACGTCAATATTTTATTTTTTATTAATGTCAGTTGTGCAGTTTAAACGTTATTACAAGTTAATATCTTGGTTGGGTTTCTCATCACTTTAACAACCGTACAACATTTATGTTACGATAGCCGACACGCGTATTACTAGATGTTTGCGATAAGTTCCTGATCGCACACACAAGCAGCGTTATCATGAAAACAAACTAAAATATTATTTACATCCAAACTTAAAGCATACATTCCCTATTTCTTCTGATGATCATCATGTCACTTGGATGAGCGTTTTAGGTTTATGCATGTATTGGACCAATGTTGTATGATCATTTCGAAATGCAAACAATACTATATAAATATAAGTGTATCGTTCGAGTCCGGAATAGGCTCTCGTCGTAAAAACAATTTACCAAATCGTGAAACATATATCTCAACTATAGGCGTATCATATCGTTTCTAAGCGCATTTATTCAAGATAAATGTACGGTAACGTAAATCATTTTACAATAACTTACCAATTTGGGAAACCCTATAGTTCCGATCGAGATCAATCGTGGATCGGTCAGAATGTAATAATATCTGAACTATTGATCAGACAATGTCAGACCATCTGTAATGGTCGAATGAATAGTGTGTGAACATCGAAGTAGCTAACATCTCGTATCGACACGCGTTATATCGTTGTTCTAAGCCTGAAATGCAATGCTTAAATACGTTGCGCCAATCGTGGTGCTCGTGACGGATCGGATGACGGCGGGAAAGTTTAATACGTTAATGTACATTTTACTTACATAACCACCACTCATTTTTGCAAGAACCATCATAAAAATCGTCAGCATCGTCATCGTCACATTATCATCATCGAAATGACATGTTGGTTATTGTGCACCGGTAAAACAATGCATACCCTTATGTAATGTACGTGTCTATATAAGAATGTGCTTCTTTTTAAGATAACACAAATTTTCACGATTTTGAATAGCCATATTTAAATGACATACCGACAACAATTATATTTACTCAAACAAGTGTGATATACTTTTACATTTGCCTTATCAGCCAGCAAAAAATGCAATCTATGTACACGTTTATCAATAGCTATTGATACTGTTTCTACAAATTTTACTACAAATACTTGTTGAGATTGCCCAACGTTCGCTTAATGTACTCAAACATAAAGAAATGAATAACAACTTTTTAAAATTATAATAAAAAACTTGACTTTATGAATAAAGTGCATACATAACTTATTTATTAATAAATATGTATTAAAATAATGATTTATACTAATATTTTCTGAAATAATTTTATGTGACGTTAATAGTGTAATAGCCTGGGCGGACCTGTCCAAACATAGTACTGTCCGAATTATAATACAATAGATGTTGACATAATTGAAAAGTACTTACAGTATACTAAGCATAGCTTTCCTATAGTTATCCATTTCTTTTATGTATTTCATGTGGATCCAGCCATCCATCGTTTATTATGAGATTTTTTTCCAGCATCTTAGGCTGGCGCTTTAGATTTTGAATCTGACCGCCATTTGCATTCTTTATCTTTGACGTAGGAGTATATTGTTTATATTGAAATTTGTATGTGTCATAGCTGAAATTATGATACTTGTAATATGTGTCTCCACATCTGAATTCTTATAATAATTTAGCATAACATGTAAATGGAATCATTTTGAAGTCCGTTAAAGTCACACCTATGCAGCACTATGCAACAAGTTGTGTGGCGTAATGCTGGAGAGCTTTAGACACCTCAAACCTTTTAAAGTCTTTATAACTGGGAAATTGTTTGTGCAGTTATTTTAATATTTTTTGTTATCTATGAAAAACGCTGATTTATATAGCGGCATATCTTAATTAGTTATTAAGTATTGTTTACAATATTATAGTTCTTGTAATAGTTTAACCGAAGTACTGCCTCGGTACTTTCAGCATCTGACTTTGCATTACGGAATCAGATTTGCAACCCGGGGTTATCGTCATAACACTATACCTGGGTGGTTAACATTCAATCAGTCCAGCACGCTTTTGCACAGATTTATGGGCATTTGTACTCAAATCCATATATTAACAATTCTTGCTGTACGAACAATTTACGTCTAGCTTTAGCCACTCTTTGTAAAAACCTATGAAGCAAACTATTGATATATGTGTTCCAACTTTTTAAATATTAAAGATGGTTAGTTCTTCGTTTCAAATGGAAATTATGGATGTTAACTTTTTTTTATATTATAAACATACAATATGCAACTTTTTAATAAAGAATACTTGTTTTAAACATCTTATTTTAATATATAGCAGGTTATTTACATATGACAGGTAAATTTTTTTTCTATGGAACTCTTGATAAAAATTGAATAAACATTTTGTATTAAGATGCTCAGCATATCATACAAATATACGGTCCTAAACATGTTTCCAATTGCGTATTTATTCGTTTATCATAAGTCTTCAAAATAACAACAAGTTTAAAATTGTTTTTATTACACGGACAATGACACGTATAATACTATGGAATTAATTATAATTCGGAAAGCGGAGGTCTGGATTGATCAAACATGCATTTTGGTATGCTTTTAAACATATATATCATACATTATAGCATATTTTTACAGATGCTAGTAAAGTTTGACAACATTGACCTGTTATTTTCGAGTTGTATGTGAAACATTAGTATATGGTTGCAGTATTACAGGACAGTT
>NC_068359.1:75201446-75243946 GCF_020536995.1 Dreissena polymorpha
TGTGACAACCCAGGTTGTCTCACTTGTAAACAGGTACCTGAACATTCCGATCAACGAAAGCGACATAGATATTGCACACAGGCTGGGCAAATTCAAACAGGGGGAAAACAGACCTGTAATAATCAAAATCGTCCGCCGGCAGATAAAAGTTGACATAGTAAAGAACTCGAAAAGATTCAAAGGATCCGGCATATTTGTTAACGATGACCTGACCAAATTAAATGCGGAAGTGCTTGCCTCGACGCGACTTAAGGATCCTCAGAACGTAGAAAGGGCGTGGTCCTTTGAGGGAAGCATATATGTTCTGTTCAAGGGAAACCAGCAAGCAGTGCAAATAAAATATGCCGATTACAAAAGTTGGCTTGAAAAATCATGGCCAAAAAAAAGCTATTCCCAAAGCGTCGAACAGGTGCACAATGGGAACCAAAAACATTCGCAGCAAAAGCGTTACTAAGTTGTAAGCATACAATGTGTGCGAACGATACAGTACCTAATCCATAGGCGATTACGCCGATTTAAAATGAACTCTTTGACCGTTTTTTACACATTGTTCGTGTTTCTCTAATTTCAATAAACGTGTACATTATATATAAAATAAATTGCGATCAATAGAGGCAAGGTAACTCTGCTAACTACAAGTCAACTCTTTCTATCTCCCTTGGCAAACCGTATTGGTGTGTTTTTTTCTGTCGCATAAAAAAAGCTGCACCCCCTATTTATAAATTTACCATGATTATAATCAAAATAACAACAACTATGTTTAATGATGTTTTTCTTCATTAAAAGACTCAAATAATACTCCAAATCATGGCAGTGTATTTTTATGAATTACGGTATAGATGGAATATTATCGACGTTTCTTTTTGTCATGTGGTATGTAAAAGGCTCTGACTAATCTATTTTCAAAGATGTATTAATGCTATACCCATAAAGGCTGTACTATAAATGTTTTTGGTCATAGTCTTTGTTAAAAAAACGCAAGTTTTTCTCACTTTTACAGTTTTTTGGCTTGTTGTTTTTCAAATGATGCCTTTTTTCCAATAAATTTTATAAAAATATAGATAATGCACAAGTATCAGTTGTTGTTTTTACTCGAAAAGACAATATAAATTAGAGATCATACATAAATATCAATGAAACAATATATCCTAAAAACATTTTTTACAACAAAAGCACAAAAACGTAACAGGTTTATATAAACATGTACATTATACTTTTAACTATAATGCGCATACTGTACTACTGTCGCCAATCACATACTAGATCTGTACTGTTCAGTAATTTTTAAGTAACTGAAACCACAATTCAATTTTATTTACATAGTGACATGTTGTTGTGTTTTTGTTTTGTTTTTTTGTAATAAAAAACCTAAATACAATATAATATATTTGTTCATATGTACATGAAAACACTAAAACGTGTACATTATACTTTTAACTATAATGCGCATACTGTACTACTGTCGCCAATCACATACTAGATCTATACTGTTCAGTAATTTTTAAGTAACTGAAACCACAATTCAATTTTATTTACATAGTGACATGTTGTTGTGTTTTTGTTTTGTTTTTTTGTAATAAAAAACCTAAATACAATATAATATATTTGTTCATATGTACATGAAAACACTAAAACGTTGAATTAACAACTCAATTTTAGCTGTTAATCTGTTGAGTGACTCTTATCGCTGTTACATATTGTCTCAAAGAACATCAGTTCCACATAACACAATTAATCAAATTTTAATATAACAATTCGTATGTAAACAATGCCTCTTTTTCGCTTTAGACTGAAGCAAAATGTGTTAATGTGTAAGATAAGCTGATTTTAGCTGTTAATCTGTTGAGTGACTCTTATCGCTGTTACATATTGTCTCAAATAAAATCAGTTCCACATAACACAATTAATCAAATTTTAATATAACACTTGGTATGTAAATAATGCCCCGTTTTCGCTTTTCGACTGAAGCTAAATGTGTTAATGTGTAAGAAAAGCTGATTTTATCTGTTAATCTGTTGAGTGACTCTTATCGCTGTTACATATTGTCTCAAATAAAACCAGTTCCACATAACACAATAAATCAAATTTTAATATAACAATGTGTATGTAAATAATGCCTCATGTTCGCTTTCGACTGAAGCTAAATGTGTTAATGTGTAAGATAAGCATTTAAGTAATTAATATTCAAACTGTCAACCTTCTGAAAATTTCTGTTAATTTGTTTGAGTGACTCTTATTGCTGGTGCATCTGTGTCTCAAATAAAATCAAATCCACATAACACAATTAATCTTAATATAACAATTCGTGTGTAAATAAGGCTTCTATTTCGCTTTCAACTGAAGCTAAATGTGTTCATGTGCACGATAAGAATTTAATTAATTAATATTGAAATGAAAAACCTTCTGAAATTCCAATAATCGCACCAGAAATTGTACCATATATATTATAAGTGTTTATTTTCTTGCTTTCTTTTAAATACTATTACACGTAAATTAAAGTACCAACCGTTTGTTTTATAAGTGTGCACTACTATTTTCTTTTAAATACTATTACACGTAAATTAAAGTACCAACCGTTTGTTTTATAAGTGTGCACTACTATTATGCCTATTCTTGTCTCCCTAGTTGAATTTTCATACCAATATTAGTTTTGTTACTAATACATGTTTGTGTATTAGAACTAAAAACTGTTATGATCTAGTTATGATCTAGTGATGTGTATTTTTCCAATATGTTCAAAACTGCCATTTGTTAAATGTAAATTGATTAATGGAAATTATACTTAGTAGCAACACCTAGTGAACGAATATATGTCATAGAAACACATATTGAAAATAGTTAAATTAATATCGGCATATCTAGTTTGTTTTCTTAATGATTAACTGTGTGTACTTGCACAAAAGGCACACGGGATCCAGTGGTATTCAATTATGTTGAAAGTATCTTTTGTGAAAATGTGAACTCTTAAAAATTGTTTTTAGTAACAACTTTTAGTACGCAAATATCTTTCCATGCGATCTTATAAACACTTATTGAAAATAGTTTTTATATATACTGTATATTGTATACTGTTAATCAAACACTGTTTGTATCTTACTTGTTTTATGTTTATGCAGACGTTCATTATAACATTTATATATACACAGTTTATACTGTTAAACAAATTGTTTTTAAGAAGGGAAAAAACTATTTCAATGCTAACATAAAAAAATCATAGTAAATAAAGATAAAAACCCACAAAATCTGTTCAGTGCATAGATAATATGTAGCTGAGCGAAATATATATACCATCTTTATTTAAAAAATCCTGATGTTTACATAACCACACATCTTAAATTTTTTGTACAAAACATCTTAAAATAACCACGTTTCTTGTCCGGTAGAAACTTATACTGGTTACACTAATAACATAGCAATACACTGTATTCAACAAAAAGTGACGTTTAGATAAAATGACCTACATGTTTTAAAGACTTTTTTCAACTACCTTAAAAAATCAATTTTCAGCTTCATATACTTGAGCTTGTTTCTGAAAACTTTTGTAAATCAGTAAGCTGATACCCGTACTACAATACTATTGCTAAAGTTAAAAAATTGGCCTGTGTGCTGTTTACTTGTTTGTTGTTGTTGTTTGTTTTGTTAGCATTTCTCTTAAGACATTTTACATCATAATAGCGTTATTTTTTGTATCGTGTTGTTCATATACAATATGATTGCAGATATATGTATTATGTCTAGATACCTATATTTTGGTCTTTGTTTCTTTTGCAATATTGCTGTAACCTTTGTAACTAGAATGTCTGTTGGATGCTGTTCAAATCACCGTTTAGACTGTAGATCATTAACTTTAAATATTTGCCTTTGTTTACAAACGGTACTAACAGCCAACTGGACTGGCGCACAAAACATTACCATTTACTAAACTATCATTTGGTATGAGTATTAAAATATGTACTCTAAATGTAAAAGGGCTAAATAACATAGACAAACGCACTAAAATTTTTAAATGGTTAGATGAAAAAAAAAAAAATATATGTCTTTTACAGGAAAGTCATCTAACACCTACCGTAGCACAAACCTTAAAAAATGAATGGGACGGAGATATTTATCTAAGTGGACAACATACAAATAAACAAGGCATCGCTTTTCTGATAAAAAGTAATACAGGAATAATAGTGGATAACTTCAATGAAATAATAATTGGCAGACAAGCAAGCATAGATATAAAAATACACGAAACACAATTAACATTAATAAACGTTTACGGCCCTAACATAGATGAATCCAAATTTTACGAGACATTGCAATCCTATATAATAAGTAACCAAGATAAAAACATTATAGTCGGAGGTGATTTCAATATTGTTCTAAACCCATTATTAGATAAAAGAAATGGAAACCTATATTTTCACTCAAAAAATAGACAAATTTTGAATAACATAATTGAAAACTACAATTTAATCGATTTCTGGCGTACAGTTAATCCGAATGAGAAAAAATTCACTTGGCATTCAAACACAAAACCAACAATATTTTGCAGATTGGACTATTTCTTAATATCTGAGTCACTCTGCAATATTATTAATACATGCAACATAAAACCAGAATTTATGACCGACCATTCTCTAGTTGAACTTAAACTGCACAATATACAACCTGAAAGGGGCCCAGGATACTTTAAAATTAATAACAGCATCTTATTAGATACACAATACCAAACGCAACTAAAACAGGAAATAACCAATACAGCTCAAAATAACAAAGATGCTAACCCCAACACATTATGGGAAATAATTAAAGGTAATATACGTAACACAACAATACGATACACATCATTTAAACAAAAAGAAACAAAAAAACTTGAAACTGAGACCATGAAATTAATTGAAACACTTGAAAAACAATTGCATGAAACCATTACAAATGATACCAAAGCCATTGAAGATGAAATAACATCAAACAAACAAGTATTAGAAGGAATCTATCATACACAACTCAATGGAATATTACTACGAGCGCGTGCACAGCATGTTGAACACAATGAAAAAAAACACAACATACTTCGCAAACATCGAAAAACGTAGAAGTGAACAAAAAACTGTACACAAATTAGTAGTTAATGGCAAAGATATAACAAACAGAACACAAATACTAGAGGAACAACGTTTATTTTTCGAAACCCTCTATAAACGAAAACATATTGAAACTAACACCCTTTTTAAAAATACACATCATGCTTTAAATCAAGAGGAAAAAATATTGTGTGACGGATTACTTAATGAATATGAATGTGGACTAGCACTTAAAGAAATGCAAAATAACAAAAGTCCAGGATCTGACGGCATCACAATCGAATTTTATAAAATATTCTGGAACGATATTAAAACACATTTAATTAATTCACTTAACTATTCATTTACAACGAAAACTTAACTACGCTACAAAAACAAGGTATAATATCACTCATTCCAAAACCTGGAAAAAACTTAGAATCCTTATCAAACTGGCGCCCGATTAGTTTACTGAACAATGATTATAAAATTGCAACAAAAAGTATATCCAACAGAATTAAAAAATATTACCATCAATCATTTCAAGATCTCAATCTGGCTTCATAAAAGGACGTTACATTGGTGAAAATGTACGTCTGATACAAGAATGCATACATTATTTCAACCAACCAAACAATTCAGGCCTTATTTTCTTTGTAGACTTCGAAAAGGCTTTCGATTCACTAGATCATTCGTTTATGCTCTCTTGTTTAGAAAATATGAATTTTGGTGAAAGTCTAATTAAATGGGTAAAACTATTTTACACCGACATAAACAGCATTATTATTAACAATGGATTTTTTTCAAACAGTTTTAACATCGAACGAGGGGTAAGACAAGGATGCCCACTTTCATCCTCGCTATTTATTATATGCATCGAGTATCTATCACACTATATCCAATCAAATAAACATATAAAAGGAATATCGCTAGAACCTGACGACGAAATTAAACAGTCCTTATTTGCTGACGATGCAACTTATTTTTTAAATGACAATAGTGACTCATTCAATAACCTTATAGAATCGCTAACCCTTTATGGAACGGCATCAGGTCTAAAACTAAACACAAGTAAATGCACTGTGCTACGAGTAGGTAAATTTAAACAAAGTAATATTCAACTTAAAAAAGAAATGAAATTCCACTGGACATCAGATGAAGCAACAACGTTAGGAATAACCTTTACAAACAATGAAAATGAAACAATTCTAAAAAACATATTGCCTAAATTACACAAATTTAAAAATTGTTTAAAATCATGGCAGCATCGTAAACTTACACTAATTGGTAAAAACACGGTGTTGAAAACGTTTGCACTCCCTAAATTAATTTATACACTAACAGTCCTCCCAAACCCACCAAATGATATTATTAAAGATATACAATCAGCAATATTTAATTTCATATGGGACGGTAAACCTGATAAAATTAAGCGAACCCAGTTAATTCAATCTGTAGAAAATGGAGGTATCCAATTAACGGACATCGACTCATTCTTGAATGCAATCAAATGCAGCTGGGTTAAAAGATATCTAGATAAAACCAATACAAGTAAATGGAAATTATTCTACCAGAAAATCCTAAAAAAATATGGTGACTCCTTACTTTTTGAATGTAACATCAACAATACCATTTTGCATGAAATTGCAAACGAAAACATATTTCTATCGAGTGTTATATCAGCATGGACTAATGTTACTCATAATCTAGAAACCCAAATCACCAGTAAAACTATTTTATGTAACAATAAAGACATAACTTCAAACAATAAGACTTTTTTCTATAAACATTGGTTTGAACAAAACATTAAATATGTCGACCAATTGTACGATTACAGAATAAATGACTTTTATTCTTTTGAGAACATATGTTATATATACGGAATACCTTCAAGCAATTTCCTAATGTATTACACATTAATTAAAAGCATACCCATACATATTAAATCTACAATTAATACAAATAACACACCATGTACCCAAACATCATTCACGGAAAACATACTTGCAAAACAAAACAAAACAAACAAAATATTTTACAAACTACAAATTAAACACCCTGCAGAAAACTCCAAGATTCAAAATAAATGGCAAAACCTGCTTCGAGAACATGAATTTAATTGGAAACAAATATTTATCATGCCATATAAAACAACAATAGATAGCACACTGAGAAATTTTCAATATAAATATGTGCATAGAATCATAGCAACAAATAAATACCTTTTTAAGTGCAACCTATCCAACACAAATGTATGTGATATATGCAGCGAACACATTGAAACAATAGAACACCTGTTCTGGGAGTGCAAACATATTCAAATTCTATGGAACCAGTTAACAACATTTCTAGAGAAACAACAATTAAAATTTAAACTGTCTCTCTTAAATATCAGTTTCGGTGTGAATACTTTTAAAATACCAGAAATTAATAACACTGTGAACCACATTATCATACTCATGAAATATTTTATATTTAGCTTCAAATACAAAAAGCAAATACCTACCTTCAACTGTTTTATAAACTATTTAAAATTAAAGATCAAAATTGAAAAAGAAATAGCCCTCAACAACGATAAGCTTCATATTTTTGAACAAAAATGGAAACGCATAAACTTTCATAACCCAGTCCATTTGTCTTCTACCTAACTCTCCGCAAATCATCTCTATGATTGATTATTACATTTAAAAATAACAGCATACACCACAGGCAACCAAACAAAAAAAAAAACCAGTATATCCTAGCATATCATGTATAATATGTGTTTGACATTATAACTGTTGTATTATACCACTTTTGTTCTTGCTTATGCACATATTTACATTGTATGTTTTATATTGAATAAAAAAAAACAAAAAACTATATAACTGCTGGTAGCAAATCAGAAGGCCTCACGTGCTTTACGGAAAATGACACAGATATTTTATTTGTCGTTTTGAATGCAGTCTGCTTGGAGGATTGCCTTCAAATCCGGTACATTCAAGACGATACGGCTGCGTCCATGGTGGATAAAAAATATACCTACACGGGGTATTATAGGCTATTACTAGAGGGACGAAAAGTCAAACATCAATAAGGTGTGCGTTTTTATTTAAACATGCATTATGCGATGATGGGCGTAGAAATGTTTTATTGAGTAGTGATTTGATTGCTTAAATTTGCCCCGGTGTTAAACGTTCAGGGCCATCCACTCCCTTTGCAATTGGACCAATCCACAATGATAGAGTAGTCGCACTTCGTTGTCATACTACAATGGGCTGAAAGGTCTCGCTATTGGCCACCAATGGAAGTCGTTAAAAAAGTTATTTCGTTTGGAGCATATTTAACCCCCGTTGGGTTTAAAGAAAGGCCATATAGAAACGTAGAATGGAGAATTTGTTTTAACTCTGGGGAAACGGAAATTATGAATAGTCTTTCCGACACCCACCTCATAATTTACGTCTTGTTGAAGATGATCGTAAAGGATGTTCTCCGACCGCAACATAAAGAGGTTACGTCGTACACTCTAAAATACATAATATTGTGGCAAGCGGAGAGTTATCCGCAAACATTGTTTAATGACAGTTATTTCTTCAATTGGCTGCGCGATGCATTGGGCAATCTTAAAATTGCTATAGCCACAAAACACCTGAAGTATTACATGATACCAAAAAGAAATATTATGGCAGGTTGTGAATTAAGACCCATCCAACAGAGTAAAAGGATATCAGTCATCACAGAAATGATGAACAAAGGGCCGAGGATTATTCTAATGCTGGAGAAGATCCGAAAAGCCGTTATCGCGTACCCAGAGCCTCTCATGTGGTACAGCAAGCAGAGCACAGAGTTGGAGATGTTAATGCTGAAATGTATGCATAGACAGCATTTGTTCGTCGGTGAAAACGATGTGGTTTTGGATACAAACAATATAGTTTCTGTAGCAGAAAGTATGTTACAAACTATATCCAGATGTATGGAATCCGATAGTATTAATGACGAGTTGATTGCACGATGCACCGAAATAGTACACACAATTGCTTTTAATTTAAACGTGAGCAGTTTAGATGACTACATGGTTTGGCAAATACTTTTTAGAATGCTGAGTTAAAGAATTGTGTAATATTTTACACAATACTTTTGGACACCTATCACTCTAATAACCAAAATCGAGGCCGTCCTTAACAGATGTTCATTGAAATTCA
This sequence comes from Dreissena polymorpha, assembly GCF_020536995.1. NCBI lineage: Eukaryota > Metazoa > Mollusca > Bivalvia > Myida > Dreissenidae > Dreissena > Dreissena polymorpha. Next base: position 75,210,679 of record NC_068359.1, read on the forward strand.
CTTCATCTGACATAATTGATCCCGCGCCGTTGACACCTTCACATCTGCTGTACGATCGCTTTATTACGTCACTTCCGCATGGGAATACTGCTGACGACATCGGGAGAGAGTCGACACCTGCGAGCCATGGCACAATGCAAGGGTTGGCTAAGAGGAAAACCTTACTCATACAGTATTTCTGGGGATGATTGAAGGACCAGTACCTTGATGGAGTATCCGGATCCAACGACCAGACGATATCGTTCGTTGATGTCGTCCAAATACATGACGAGTCCTCATGATGCAACTGGAAGCTCGCAGTGGTTACTGATGTCATTACCGGAAGCGACGGACTTATTCGAGCTGCACGCGTGCACACCAGTGTACTAATAGGCGAATTTCTAAATTGTGTCCTATTGAAAGGAACAATGAGATACTGAATTATTGACGCAAGTATTTTGATAATATTGACACTTAATAATACTGTGCTGTGATATATTATTTGTTATTTTGTTTTAGATCGTAAATTAATGTTACTATGTATGTGTTTTCTATTTTTCGCGAAAATGTTGTTATATAACAATATATGACAATAATCGACATTGTGAACTTCCGTTGAAATAGTAAATTATGCGTAGTTAAATAATCTTCGGTTGCATTAGGAAAATCTGTTATATATAAATCACTCCTCATGAATATGACATGCTCATATTAGTAAAAATAAGACGTATCCGCATTTGTCACTTATGTATAGTATTATTCTCAATATGTTACTATTTTTATAACTACACTTTCGCACATTTTTGTAACCTTGTTTGATTCAATTGATCAAATAAATTGTGCCGCTGTTGTTACATTATTACAATCGAAACTTACACGCTGTGGTTTTGAATCCATATGTTTATATCAAATAAACAACGAATCACGTACCGTTTTTCGTTCCTTTGAAATGAAAAGAATAATAAACTTCAGTTGCATCAGCATGCGAACAATGGTATTATATCATGTGTTTCTGTATTGATGGCAAATGGCCAAGTGCAATATATCCATATTGTTTGTCGTCCGTCTTTAAGTTTAATCATTATTTCACATTGGATCTTCACGTCTCAATCGCTGCATTTAGTTTAGTTTATGTTGAGTGAGTAAACTTAATTTGTATCTCTACCTAACGGGAAATATCACAAACTAACCTTTGCTTTCTTATTTAAATAGCATAACAGAACACACATGAATAGTTTAATTAACTTAGTATCCTTGATCGCATGATAAGTATGCATACACCAATTGTTTTGTTTTATATATATCGATGCAATGCAAAACAATTTAAACAAACGAAATTATAAAATGTGTTTGTTCCTACCTGTTAACAATACGTGTTCTTGTTTTTACCTACCCATATTGCACAACATGACATAAATGTTGGAGCATGTCCCACACCCTCCCATTATCCAACGGTTAGTACATGTACATAAGGACTTCTTTGTCTGACCTTAAACCTCTGGTTCAAGGTGAAACGCAGTGAAGACTTTAGTTAAAATATATCAAGATATTTCATGTGTTATTAAATTTAGATTTAAATATGATTTGAATGTTGAATTTTCAAATCAATACACCGTATGGAAATAAAAGCCGTAATTTATCAATCCAAAGGAAGCGTTTCTTTTAAATTCGTTTAGGAAAAAAGAAAAAGTCCTGAACTAAACGGGGGATTGAACTAGTCTCAGAAAAACATGTTAGTGCATTATCTGTGTGTAATATATCAGGCTCGTCACATAAAGGCTTACACGCCTCGGCAAGCCTCGCCATATCAACCTTTCTTCAACTCGTCGGATAAATTTAAGTTCACAATCACAATAACATAGTATTCTCTATATACACTGCTAAGTTCAACGCGCTACAATGAGTGTTTTGATACGCATTTGAAAAAATATATTTCAATACCCAAAGTCCTTTTAAAGGGGCCTTTTCACAGATTTTGGCATGCTTTAAAGTTTGTCATTAAATACTTTCTATTGATAAATATAAACATTGGATCTAAAAAGCTCCAGTAAAAAATCAAAAATAAAAATGAAAAAACAAAACAAAAAAAAGGTAACACTCAGCAGGACTCAAGCCACTGACCCCTGAAGTCCTGGAGAAAAAGTATATGCATTAGACCACTCGGCCATCCTTCCTTTATAATGACAAAAGTGTTTTATACTACATATAAACGATCCTCGTAGTTTCGCAAAATATAACGACAACAACAGAACTCTCCCAATTATTCAATCCTTTCGCTTTATAATTTTCAGGTTTTTAAATCTTCAAAAGATGCATATAAAGGCTATTTTAGAGCATGATAAATGTTCAGTATTACGGTTCCCTCACAAATATCATAACTAAAACAAAAATTTGCGAATATGAAACAACGTTTTTCAATTTTGTCAATTTACCAAACTGCGAAAAGGCCCCTTTAAAGTAATGTATGTATTATAAATATTTATCCTACAGCTAAATGATTTTATAGAACAAATACGACTCATAAAGAAAAGATAAGGTTTTCTCTGCGGTTATTTTTAGATCAGGTTCCTTCCACACTTATTTTAAGAACATTACGTAGGGACTAGTTTTTTTTTGGCCTTTCACCCCTGATTGCGTCATTTAGGTAATTGGGTACGCAGTCGTTTAACGAGGTTACGAGTGTGTTTGTTTACGATGGATTATTATAATAATATGAAAAACACAGTGTTTGGATATAAAACTGGAATGAAACTGGTGAGACTGCATTTTTGATTTAGTTATAATGTCAAACGTACTCGTATAACGCGATGTTTTGTTGAACAATTGATGGATTAAATTTAAGAAAAGTGTCAGCGAATTGTTCTTTAACTTTTCGAAGGAAATCGATGTCGAACTAAAATGGCAATTTCTTTGATGGTTTAGTCGTTCCTTTGTCAGTCGATCAAAGAATGTATATCCACAAAAAATTGCCTGCTTACATCCAGTGCTTTAAAATTGAAAAGATGGATGGCGATGAAGAAATTTTTCTAGAATTTTAACTCGTCATGGAAGCAAATTAAACATTACGAAAATAATCATGGACGTGGTTATTATACAACTTCGGTGAGTAGAACAATACTTTTATGTAAGTAGGTTTAAAGTGTGTAAAAAGAAGAGTTGTTTAAAGACTAAAATTAACAATATCGGCGGGAATAAATGCTGAATCATGCTTCACGTAGCCAGGGTATGTGTCTACACATTTTGTAAATTTCAAAATGGCGGAAGCCATGTTTGTTTTTTTGGTTTTTACAGTGGTGAAACAAGAATTGTAGTTTGAACACAACCGTCTGTATTCTACTTGAGTGTGTTACATTTGGAACGCTGATTAAATTTGAATCGAGGCGTATAGCGATATTTTGTCTCGTTACTTTTCTTTTGCGTGGAATTCTTAAGGACTATTTCCATTTCCGTAAAGAGGAAAGATCACAATAAATATTACTACGCAATGTACGATTCAGTTAATTTAATGTGTTTTTGCTTTTATTTAAGGAATAAATTAAATAAAACAATATTGTATGATACATAGAATACTATATTAGTGAGATTGTGTACTTAAATTTATCCGACTCGTGTCAGAAAAGCTAACAAGGCTCGGCAAGCCTCGCCATGTAAACCATTCTTCACTCGTGGTATAAATGTAAGTACACAATCACACTAGCATAGTATTCTCTATGTCCCTACCAGGTTAGAATGTATCTGTATGCTCTTATCTGTGTACAGCCTTGCAATTATGTAGTGGTATTACTTCAAACGAACACATAGCCAATATCATTTTGCCCTCGCATTCATCTGATAAATGTGTTTAAGCGCGATCACTGTTTAAACTTATCTGCCTAAACTTGTTAATTACATTACCGGGTTAACGTATTCATATACATGTCATGTTAATGGCCTTTTGTTGTTCTTTATTTGACATTTGCTAAACAATATATATAAATATGGTAACAGCAAACAATCGTTATATTATTATGAAACATAATCCGAAGCCCTGTACAAGTTATACATTAAAATAACACTCCCTATACAAAATCAGTGGCGTAAATCTAATTTCATTGATCTGCGTGAGTCAATAAATTCTTATCAATTATTTTCCCCGATCGTTAACCAACGCTGCATACAGTTTCACTACACCAACAAACATACCTGCTTAACAATAATGAGTTTTATAATGCTTTCGTTTGTATGGTATGTGTTATGGAAATGCCAATTTAACTATACATCGATAAATATTGATAGCATTTAATTGACTGGTGTGATTCCCAGCATTAGCCATTATGACATTTCTTACAAAGGCTTATTATGCAGACGTCAATAATGCTTCGAGGACGTTCAGATTTTGTTTTTTAACGAGTTTGGCACGAAAACTATTCATCATGAAATAATGCACATAAAACGATTGCTATTTTAAGAAAACTAAATAACACTGTCCTTTGTTATAGTTCAAATGCTTTAATACAGATAGAAGCTGGACATACCAATATATATTTAATCACAACTGTTACCAGAATATGCTTTTAAGAAGAAGTATTATACATAGCAAGACAAATTTAAGTGCATCTCAAATATGGCATTAACAACAACGCATGGAGCGGAAATTTTCATCGTTTGTAATTTCCATTGCGAGTCTAACCAATATGTTAGCGACTGATTTCCGGTAAAATGTACGTGCCACTTAATCAAACAGTTATGTATAAGGTAACCTTACTTTTCAATCGTGTTTTCTCTGGTAAAGGACACATAGTATTTAACACGTGAATATTACCTCGAACTTCATATCAAGTTTGTAAGCGTTATATAACTTAAGTATGAGTCGTTAATGCCATTATAACCTGGTGTTCATAATTGCGTTTAATCCCCATGTTCTAGTCTTTAATACATGTACCAATAGTGCCCAGTGCTCGGTCAACATAGTGACACGAAGGCTAGCGTGAACAAATCACATTGCCTACCTGTAAGCGGAAAAAATACAAATAGCCAATGGTAATATCATTATAAATAAATCATCGCTGAATAAAAGTCAAGAAGAAATTTGGTCTGATTGTATTACTTGTTTGTTCGCGATAATTTAGCATAAAATAGTCATATTTCAAAGTGCATATTACCATTGGCGTGAAAACGTAGGAACTGATTTATCTCTTTGATACATTTTTCATAATTGATTCATACATAATGGTTAGAACGAACTTAGTTCTCAAAATACACTACGTTATCAGCTGATGTTACTGTGCGTTAGACTGCGTCAGAAAAACACAGTTAAAAACTTCACATAATGGCTCAACATGTGAATACATGAAACTCTCATTTATGATCAGCTTATAATGTTTTGTTTGTGTCCGTGTTTTCTCAAGTGATAATTTGCAATTGCATGAACATTAAATCTCAACACTTCACACAGTCAATAAAGATATGCATTATGCATTTTTTTATAACTTATCTGGTAGATTTAACGGCCCATATTTCCATCCATCGCAAACAATTATTTTAGGGAATGCAATTACCGCTGAAGACTGATTGAATGTTGCATCTTCTGCGCCTTTCGAACCACCACGTTTCGCTGTATTCGCAACTTACTGAATTAGTAAGTAGACAGAATTCTAATTTAGTAGTGTAGGATATATCAATTTAGCAGTTGCTTTATGTATAAGAGCGTAAAATAAGTACTAATTTATTGCATCGATTTGCTATTTTGTACATCGAGCTGTCTTTAATATGTAGTTGATTTTCTTCAAGGGACGTCAATAATTCAATTTTCAGTTTAGTTACAATATTTACATGCAGCAGGTTTTAGAAGCATCAGCATACTCTTAAAAAGATATAGGCCATAACAGTGCGTACTTAATTGCTATGCGGATATGGTAAGTACTTTTCAATCGACAGTACCAAACATTATTCATATACCAAAACTTCATGTGAAAACGATGAAAAGCTTATTAAACGCTTTACTTATCTGGTTTTACAAACGTCATGATTGGATGTAATCTACGGATAAAAGTTTTTAATTTAAATATCCCCAATTTGATAACAATACGTCGAATAACAGCGACGATTGCGTACAAAACGGCGTAACACACTCCAATAAATAAATGGCAGATACTAAATAACTTATGACACTATTTCGTGAGCATGTTGAAAAGATTGCAAATTTACATAACATTGTGAATGTTTATGTGACGATAAATTACGTACATGCAAGCGCTTTTCAAAATATGGAATTTTGCTTTTTTGTAACAAAAACAGAAACACATTACATACGATACCAGCTGTCAATATATATGTCACGTAGCCTTTGAAACATAATACACGTAAAGAACTCCGTTTCAGTGTTCATAGCGATGTATTTCTATTGATTTAATTCTAACATAACGTTGTGCAATGTTCGCAAAATAGTCTTAACTACAAGCTTAATGCAACGGCCTATCGGTTGTATATTTAACATGATCGTATAGAATTATAATCATAAATATAATCATCGACTATTTTGGCGGATTAATTGACATGCGACTTATAAAGAAACCATCATAGACGGATCCGAATTTACCATGCAATACGTAAGTTTTTACCTTCTAGACCTGATACTAGTGGATACATGTCCTTAAATCTATATTTAAACCAAAATAACACCATTATAAAGCGCAACCATCTGCAAAAGAAGTAACTTCTTCGTTTTGATGTTATCGTTTTACCACTGAAAACGCAATGTCCAAGTGCGTTGATAGGGATGTATCACAACAACCAATTTAATATGTATGTTTTGTAAGTGTATATTGAGTTTAAAGGGATTGGGCTCGCATATCATTATAATTGCACATTTGCTTGTCTTCTTGTTTGTCTTTGCAGGCGGTTACTTGTATAATTAAATTTAACATTGGGTAATGTATTATCTTATAAGAAATAGCAAACGTAGGAGCTTCAGTATAGTTTTCTTGAGCGGTGATTATGTGTGTATGATAGCCGATGAGTCTGCGTTTGCGGTATACATATATTATGTATCGTTCTGTTAATAATGTTGACAATCGAATTACCTATATACAATACGTATACAATACGTAAATTAAATTACCTGTTATAAAAAATCACGTACTGTTTATATAATAACGATTGTGATCAATGTGTATTTCAGAATGTTATCATTATAGTTGCATCGTTGCAGCGCAATTCAGTTAGGGTAAAGAATAAAAGAACACGTTTTGTAGTAATGGTTAGCGATGGCAGACGATCTCACAATATACATATGTGTAGCCGAGTTTAAATACAACGGAACCAATTAACTAAGTTTTTATGTAGCATGATCATTATTTAATCGGAGGACTGTGTATCTAAGGAAGAGTTTGGGGGACGGATTATATTAAACTGGTGGCTGTTTTTGGAAAGATTTTGAGTTGGTGCGAAAATAATCTAGGTAGCACTAGGTAGCAAGTAAAATTACCTGTTCGATGAAAATACAACAAAGCTTTAATAACAAATAAAGTAAAATCAATGCATTAAAGATAAACCGAACTATAACGTTATGGCAATTTTACACGTGTTTATCTTGAAATCTATACAAACATGTACAACACTCGTAACGCATTTAAATGGTCTTCAAAGCATGTGTAACGATATAATAATTTCAATGATTTACTGAATATATGGTTTAACTGGATTTGACGGTTTTATAGTGCATCTCCTATTATATAGTAATGCCCATGAAGGCAGTTTGTGTTATTTATATTTTTGTATCTTTGTGATATTTTTATTATTTCCTCCTACACTTATCTTTAAAGCTATGCTAGTATGTAGTATTTATATTTCAGGATATATTTAATCCACATTTGGATTTAGGCACGAAGTGAATTATATTATGTATTTAAACGTTTTATAATAAAAGATTTTGTTAATCGACATAGTGTATACGCATAAATAAATGATTTGTAAAACGCATTCTATGTGATAATAAACTTACTGGCGAAGCAACTATTTGTGGACACTCATAATCGATTAACTACAAGTAAGCGTAGTTAAATGTTTTGAAGCAATACAGGAAGAAGCAAAAGAGATATAATGTAAATTCATAACAACTCACTAGATAAATTAAGTTATATTAAACATTTTTTACAGCATATATAATAGCATAAATACTAATACATGTTATAGACTTCAAAGTTGATCAGTTGTAGCGATTATTTCTACTGGCCAAAGTCGGTCGCTGAGATGGATAAAGTATGTACGTTTCATAATTTTACAACTTGTGTGCAAACATTTGGAAGCAATGCATATAGTGCATTTAGGATTTGGTTTATTTGATCGTTAGAATACCATCATTTAAGAAAAGAGATAGTGGTTGTTAAGACGTTCTGATAATTTGAAAAATGACATTGATATAACTGATATTAACTGATTTCTTTCAAACGACTTTAACGATTATGATTACAGTAACGATACAATACATTGTTCAATATAGGTACATACTGAACAACGGTGCATGCTTGAGAAGCAACAGTCATTACTTAATTGAACATAACCGTTATAAAAGTGTTAATTTGTTTCGCGGTGAATGGCAATAACACATGTAGTCATAACCTAAATAATTCGTGAAAGAACGATAACAGCCTCTCGGTTATTATTAGCATGTGCGTAGAAATATTCGTGATACATCAGGTCTTAATATAACTTTAACATATATATGGTGTAACCTGATGATGTAACTTAATTAATCAAAATATCCTAATTCCGATAACAAGACGTCAATTTACTGAGAATAAGTATTGCATACAAAACGGCTTAACAAACGAACATAAACAGAACAATAACTAATGAAATTATTATTGTAAAATGTTGAAGATATGGCTAACTAACATGACATTTTGCATGAATACTTGTTATTGAAAATAAAGCAACTATAGACGAATAATTACTTAGATGTCAACGCTGTTCAAATTCTGATAATTAAATGTTTTGTAGAAAAACGTAAATATGTTTTTAAAACTAACAACAATCAAGATGATTAGAAACATTTATTAACGATGAATTCCTCTTCAATAATTTTAATAGTGCAACTAAAAGATTTATAGATCATACATAATGAACCATTTACTAATTTACTATGCATTATATATAGCATTAAGCGTGAATAAGTGTATTTTACTCAATATGCGCTTTGCCTTTTGTTGTGCATTATTTGCTAAGATCAAGCATGCATCTGATCTGAAAGCAAACAAAATAATGATTATTGATAATAATTTGCATAGACCTGATTGCCCACTGATATGATAATTTACTAATTGCGGATACATGTTCGTATATGCAATCGAATCATATTCAAGCAGGACATATCGCTATGTCTAGATATTATCCTTTTCTGCATGTTAACACACATTCATCAATGCATTCTAACGCAAAACACGTGTGCTCATCGTCCTGAGATACAATACGTTGATGTAAATTGTGAAATTGTGATTACCTCTGAAAATTGCATTTTGGTCGATAAAGGTAACATAAAAACATCGAGTAAATAAAGTACAATTAAATCGAATTTTTAGTCTTGATTATTGCCATCTTATTTGAATAGCAATGTCACGGTACGTATGTGTGTATTCAATTTTATAATGTTGCGTTTTGTAATGAATACTTTGCTAAGGTCTTAAGTCCTTGGTTCAGCCTCATTTCGATTTGAACATCTTTACTCTGCGTGGACACAAATCGATGATCCCAGTCCAAATCGTGTTATATTTGTAAGCGCGTTTGTTTGTAAAATGCTTTTTTGCAGTTGGCATTGATCACTTGCCTAAAATTAAGACTGGCGAGTGTAAATGATAATTTGTATTCTGATTATATGTTTTGAATGTCATTTTTCATATATATGAATACATACAAAATAAAAAAGTCATAAAGATATGTCTTACAACAAAATGTTATTATTCATTATGTGTAATATGCCTTAAAGAATGCTTAGAAAAAACATCAGCACACTTACGTCAATTTCCAAGAATAAAGTACAATACACGTGTTTTCTTTGTGTTTACAAATGCGTTTAAACTTCGGTAAATCCATTCCTCATCCATCACCAGTTGTGATTGATATAGTAAGCAAAGTCAGGTTTCTTTCACACAGATTTCTTTATGCGAGTGTTGGTATGCATAGTGTCATTATGTTTTCGTAGGTAGTACTTACAATACAACAGCCACTACTGAAGAAAACTCAAAGTATATATAACATGCCACCTTTACGAATTTGTGTTTGAATAAGCATTAAGGCGCTTAATACACCAATCAAAAGACGTGCGCTTGAAATAAATCAATCCATACTGCACCAAACCAAATGTCCTACAACACTACGGCTTTGTTTATGATGCGCGTTTTATTCGATCAGTTTGTTCCAGCTGGCATGTGCATCGTTGTGTTCCATAGTTTCACGCAAAATGTAATATGTGGAAATTGCAAGTGGAGTTTTCTGTCACGAGTTCAAGAATGAGTAATTCGAACATGTTTTAATTACCCAAACTAGACAAGTATGTAACTTGTAGGAAGTAGACCCGTAATACAAACTCGCGTTATTTTTGCTGAAGTCGACTGACGTCGGCATTTGTCGCATTGTGTAATCGAGTAAACACGGCTACATTCGCCACAGTCCGGTTTATTTCGTTTTCTTGGAAAGATCATGTTCTCATTTGTTAAAATCGTTTTATTAATCAGTTTATGTACACTTAGCTGTTAGACAGTTAGGATTATTTTAACGATACATGAAATAATGGGAAAAAAGGTCAAGCGTTATTTGAAATGGCAATGGTACTTCACGAATATACAATTAATTTAACCTCGTTTTCGGCTCAACCTTTACTAACCTTTCACGTTTTAATACAACTTAGCTTTTACGCAAACAGAAATGTCAAATTGTTGTGATTTTCCTGCTGTTGGATACCAATGAAATATTATTGATTTTAAATTCAAAAGTAAATACTAGTTGGACATGTACTGTGATTGGCTTGCTATCAAAGTCTTATTGTAAATGCCAGAATACATTCGTCAGTTTCCTTATCTTTTCGACAAACTTGAAATAGAAATCGTACGAGAGAATAACCTCTAATATGCCCCTTTACAGTAAAAGAAAGTATTTTGATGTTAACTATATTGATTTATGTTGTTTGTTACAGTCAGTTTCTTAAAAAAGGTTTCATAGACTGCTTCGAAAATACTGCTAATTTTAATGTTCGTAAAACAAAGTAGAATATTTCGCTATCCAATGCAACGGTTGAATTATCTTAGGTGTATGTGTTGTCAGAAATTTTGCTCATAAGCGTAGAGAGTAAAAAACGTTCCGCCATGTCAGCTTTACTAATATTGTACAGGTTTCAGTTTCAACTCTGGACTGGGCTTATTTAAATGGGCCTTTTCACAGATTTTGGCATGTTTTGAAGTTGTCATTAAATGCTTTATATTGATAAATGTAAACATTAAATTTTAAAAGCTCCAGTAAAAAATCAAAAATAAAATTTAAAAAAGGAAAAAAGTAGCCCGCAGCCGGGCTCGAACCAGTGACCCCCGGAATCCTGAAGTAAAAACGCATTAGCCAACTGAGCTATCCTGCCAAGCATAAGTTGCCTATGTTATACGTTATATAAGCAATCTTCGTAGTTTCACAAATTTGAACGACAACAACAGAACTTTCCAAATTATTCAATCGTTTCGCGTTGCAACGCTTTATAATTTTTAGGTTTTTAAATCGTTTAATGATGCATATAATGGCTATATTAGACCATGGCAAATGTTCAGTCATACTGTTTCCTCACAAATATCATAACTAAACCGACAATTTGCGAATCTGAAACAACTTTTTTCAATTTTGTCAATTTACCAAACCGTGAAAAGATCCCTTTAAACTACCTGTTTACAGGTGTTTTTCAGTTAAACAAAACACATTTGCCTTACTATCGAACGCGCTAAAACTTTCCTATATATGCTTGCAATAACAATTTTTTTTTTTTTTTTAAATATTTGTGTGCAGGTCCAAGCATTTAAAACAATTTTTAATTTGAAGTCATTTAATTAACAAATATAGTTAAAATTTTGAAAGACGCCTGTGTTTGTTTTGCAATATATCAATGCATTGAATATTTAACAATGCGTAAAGGAAAGAAACAGTAATTCTACAGTGTAGACACATAAACAAACACAGGTCCGCATTGAACGCTAAAAGGAATAATGGGTCAGAGGCCATTCCGAACATAACACGAATTTAAATCCTATACAAAACATTGAATTTTAGCTTAATTAATTTCCAAACTCAGGCTCTTTTCACTCTTTAAAACTCAGTTACGTAATAACAGTAGGTATGACAATGGTAATTATGTCGCATGTTATCGACCAATTATAATACGTCGAACAGTTTACTCCGACCGTGTTTGGCGTAAATCAATCGGTTTTAACTAAACGACTCCATGGATATGGGATTTTTTGCCATGACACAAAATAATGTTAAGCAGCCTATTGTAATAACTTTTTCTATTATTCGATGTTAACTGTTGTGATATGTTTATTATAATATTCTGACTGATAACGCTTTTGGTGGTTAGGTAAAAACAAATAACACTACTGATTATACACCAATGTTTCACCTTAAATAATAAGGTGCTGCAAAAACTGCCAAGAAGAATACTATTTCCATATTTGTTTTCGTGTTGGCTACAAACGTTGATTCTTAATACCCCGCGTTCTTTTTGATTATTCGTTTCCTTATATAATGTAATGACATTATTTATTATTGCTTCCGAAATGTAGTTTTGCATTCTTAATTAATAGACATATAATAATTTTGCAACAAAATCACATATTCCGAATATGTGCGAAACACTAAATGCGTCATTGCAAGTTCAGACGGATTTTTTTAAATTCTCGTAATTACATAAGAATCATCGATCTAATGCACTCTAATGGGGTACTTATTCACGAAAATAACATCACGCGTTGTATTTATTGATAACGACAGGTACGCTGTTTATTCTACAACATGTTATTGATGCTGTAAAATGAACTATAAGATGTCTTTAAGCTGTAATACGTGTGCGGAATTTTTCTGAAAGGGTGCTATGGACACTAAGGAAATATTAGGTGGACAAGTGCTCCAAGCCTACTGTTCCTGCACAGTAGGTATGCTTGGTTCGTGCAATCATATCGCTGGTGTTCTGTTTCGGATAGAGGAAGCAGTGAAGACCGGACAGACTCGCAAATCTTATACCAGTAAACCATGCGAGTGGACTGTGCCCAAGAAACAAACAAAGGTGAAGGCCGGCCGTGTATCGGATGTTTTGTTGAAAAAAACCAGCTTATCAAAGCTTGAAGTTGACAAGGAAAAAGAAAACGAAAAATCAATGAAGAGAAGAAACTTCACGCCATTGCGAAGTAAACAACAATAGATAGTAAACTGATAGTACATGGATATAAACTAAAATGAACAAGTGTGTTTCCCATTTATGATTGCATTCAATACTATTTTGTACAAGTACGATGATGAAACAAGTACGTGTTTATTGAAGCGTTTTTTAATAATGAATGAATGGGTTTAACACAGTCTAATTATTCTAGTGTAAATATTATGGTATGAACTGTTTAGTCAGTGGTGCGATATTAATAAATTTGACTGTATACATGGGTATAACACCTTTCACAATGATTTACGAAAGTCTTTCAATAAAGATGTACATGCACGTTCGACCGAACAAACGAAGCAGGTAAAATACTAATCATCACAATTAGTTATTTCGTGTCCTGATCAGCTTGTTTTATGCATTCAAGCAATGTTTTAATCCTTAATAAGCACTTTTTTATTAACCTTCTTCCACTTAAATACGTATTTTGACATTCTTCAGTCCCCTAGTAAGTTACATTTTATTGAAGTCCCTTTTTGCTAGATTCAAGTTTTAAAGGCTTCATTTCCAACCCTTAGATACTGATGAACAGCAAACAACATAAAACCTGATCAGACTGCGTGACTGTCATTTTCTGTTAGCTTTGTATGGGGGAAATGGTTAAGGCAACACAAACGTACAAATGCTCGTTGCACTCGCCTCATGGCCTCCTTTCGATATTGTTCGCTTCATGTTAAACTGTATTTAACAGCTTAGGGTGTATTTTAATAAATGTTTCGATTGTGATTACGTTTTATAACGAATGATTTCAAAGTGTTACTAAGCCAACATGTCCAGTAGATAATGCCAGATAAATCACATTTGACATACTTTTCCTAATTCTTAAATACAAACTAAAAGGTAAAAAGACAAAATGTTAGCCTCTTTAAAATGTTTACAAGTATGTTTTAAGTATGAAACTCAGACATTTTATTGGCGTAGGATATGTGTATAGTTAAGCATGAAATAAAATCATAGTCTTGCCTGATACAATGATGAAACAATTATTGGTTTCATGCTGATAATGTTTGGGTGTTTTGCAGTCTTGTTCATGAAATGAAATAAAATCATTCCTATGGATGTATTTATTTAACACCATCTGTAACATCTCCACAAAACACATTTATACTTTATAGGCTCACAGCATGCGACATTCTTGACGGTCTGATAATTGATTTTATGTCAGAAATATGCTCTGAGAGAATAAACATGTTATTTTTTTCTGACATAATCATTATGTGTGATTCTTTAATATTCTTCTCATTTGACGCCTGATAGTATTGATTACCAGCAGAACATGAAGTCGATAGGACTGCCTATAAAACATGAAATGGAGCTTGGTTTCATCAAAATATCATGTGGGTTAGTTTAATTAAAAAACGTGTGCCTGAAATTTATATACTTGACATATGAACACATGACATGTCAATGCAAGAACATGTTTTTTTGGACGTGTTATGTACCTTAATAGCAATATGTGGTTTGAACTATTACAATCTGTTATTTTGTTGTTTCTTTGCCTGCCAATGCCACCGTTACCTACTGATAACACATAAGACACTATTCATTAGTTATAACACAGTACGTTCCCTAACAATCAATGTTGGATTTAGATCCGTATATTGAGGGATAGACCAAAAGCTTCTTATGCAATGGAAAACTGCAAACCCACACAGTTTCAAAGCACATGGATACAAATGGGACCAACGAATAAATAGTAGGCTTTACATAGGGACAGAGTAATGGAATCAAATATTGAAAACTATGAAACAAACGAGTGGATGAGGCACGAAAAACGCCTTCAGATATCTGCAGGATAACATATACAGTGAAATATATTGGTCGATTGACTACTTCGAGCATTTTATGGGCTTAATTAATTGATTTAGTGTACATGTATTTTGTTGATTGACATACAATGACATTGACTTTAAAGTCTTTTTAGACATAAGTTGAATGTGTCCATCGATCAATCTAAAGGAATAGTACAGCACGAGACAGCCGCCATCTAATGTGATACATGGTTTGTTGGTAACGTAGCATTTACTTTTGTGAGCTCGGAAAGGGATATATTGGTCGTAAACGTGAATACAACAAAATGAAATCCTAATATTATCAACATAATAGAGCAATAGAAGCTCTCCCCACCGCCACCGCCATCGCAAGCGCCACCGCCACCGCCACCGCCGCCGCCGTCACCACTACCACCACCACAACCACCACCACCACCATTACCGCCACCACCACCAACAACAACAACAACACAAACACCACAACCACCGCCACCGCCATCAATTATACTTCCCCGTTGGAGTTTAGAACATTAATCGCAATAGCAACTCTGCGAATGTACACGACAGTTATAAGCTTTTAACAAACAATTGGATTGCTCGGCAGAAGCTTTTTTGTGGTTTAATGATTACGTCATTTATGCAAAAAGTAGCAGAGTGGAACTCTTTAGGTAAAATACAATAATAAGTTTAGCTTTATCATATTGCCTCATCAATTCTTGTCGTTCACAATTTCTGAAATATTCATTTTGAGCCCGATGAACGGAATATTTGTTGTATAACGAAACTTCCATGCCATATTAGGCTCGTGCGATTCTGGGGAAATCTGACAGCCACCTTTAAACTTTAAACACAAACGACCAGTATGTCGACTTGCAAGTTAATAAGTCACGCGTAGTGTGAGTTAGCGTTTCAGCTCTTCTGGGGGATTAAGAGTTAGCGGAAATTTTTGAACGAGCAACAAAACAAATTCTGATAAATTCGTTTCTAGAAATTGCAATTAAGAAGTAACATACTTAAATAAACAGACTTACACCAACACATAGCTTGTGCGTTAAACGGACGCCAATCTAATATTGCGTTGACATTATTATTTCTATAGCTACAGGTGTCTGTAAAGCTTTTCTAACAAACGATGAGACTATTTCAGATCTTTACCAGAAAATATTTCTTGACAGTCATTGCATCAGGGAAGGAGGGTACATGTGTATTGTTCAGTATTGCGGAGGAATAGTCAATCTTCTTAATATCGATTTTTTCTAATTTGCCTATTGAAAAGAGTTTACATTATAAAATTTAATTATATGAAAGTAAGATAAATCGGCAATTGTATCATGAATTCAAACTCAGAAATGCGTACCTTAATTGTATTATTCACCTTTCAATTGTATTATTCACTTTCCGTAAAAAGGTTAATTCATGTAAAAGATTTGTTAAGCTAGATAAGCGTAATGGTAAATAATGATATGTACAATGGTGCGGCATCATCTGGCTTACTTATTGATATTAAAACTTTGTAGCGAAGAGAATTTTGCGTGTTATTTTTTACTTTTGAATAAAGCAGCGCATAATGGTAAATGAGGAATCATTTTCGTTAAGTGTTAACACTGTAATGGATTGTGGTATTCCATAGTTTAGCTATGATGCGATAAAAGCGCAATTTTACAGACAAAACTATATTTATATATGTTTACTATCTAACAATAGTAAAGAACAAATAATTATAAGCGATATTAGTAAGTAATGTAAGAAATTATTTTGTATCGTGACTTTTGTATTTACCAGTATTGGTATTATGCATGTGCACGCAATCAGCACGTTGGGCCTACACTTCACACATATAATTTTCTTAATTCTTACATTAATCTGTTTTAAAATACACGCAACGCCTTACTTTTCATAAACATCACCGTAAATACACGTCGTAAATACAACGTGGTTACAAGTGGTTGTGTGTATCGTAGTTATACTGTAATTAGCGGCACAGCATGTTTTTGACCGAGTATAAGCACAAACGAACTATTTTGCTATGTGTCTAGGACATAGTTGCTTTAGAAAATAAGTCCGTTTTTTATATCTGGCTGATTAAAATGGTCATCTCAACATAGAGCTCCGCATAAGAATTACAAGGGACTATCCATAAGACTGAACGACTCCGATGACATTAACAGTCTGAATACATGGGCTTTCGGTAGTGCACCGACAATTCTTCTTGTTTCAATTTACTAATGGGAGGATACCAGTTTGAAACTGACCCAGCAGTAAGGGGTCTAGCTTCTGAAAGTTAAAGATGTGTACGACTCGCATTAAACAGTGTTTTTGAATACACTGTTCATGCGAGGCTTTGGGACGCGCTTCACTGACTATTTTCTTGTCATACTCCCGGATTGAACCTAGTTACTGCCTTCGTAGCGGCAGTTAAGTTCTAACGCTACTTTTCGTAAAATGCTCGATGTTTCATCTGGTCTTTGAGGTTTTGACACTTGTTATCCGTCCACGCTGTACACATTTTCCGTGGTGTGACATTCGTCCATCAATACCTACTTGTTAAAGAAACGCACTATCTATGACAATTTGAGAAATACTTATTTGCCTAACTTTCACAAAAAGAAGACCAAGTATGTCTAAATTTCTGCAATTATTGAATGAAACTAAAAAAACGGTATTAATTCGTCAAGCTAATGTTTGCATCAAATCTTTATATATGACAATATATACATTTTTTATATTAGTGTTCGATGTGAAAGGATCCTTTCAAAAGTATATACATTCAATTATGCAAATGTGAATTGTATTATATTTTAATACTCTTTGCACATTAAGAGCCATCTCATACTGTTCTGACATTCTCACAGTTAACCATGCTAGTATATAAATGATGTACTGTATACAATGACATGTATTGTTGACGCATGTGAATTTGTTTTTTCTGTTAATATTGTTGTAACGATGAGCTGCAAAAGCTTAAGTCGTAAATGAACATTTTTCTTCTGTTCTGTTCATAATTAAGTTCCATGATGATGTTGTGGGCAGTTATCCGATAACTCCAATCAATTGGTATTTGGATAACGTGGTGTATCCCGGTATAAAACCGCGTCGCGCGATTCGGCATTCTGTCTATGTTGTGACACCTTTTAAATCCCGTACTGAGCTGAAGTCATACAATATTATGATAACATCGACTAAAAGCTATAGGTGTGACACCGCTCGGTCCGTTTGTTTTGTTAATGCGTTGCTGCTATAATAATTCGTTTCTTATGAAATATTATGCCATGGTATGTTTATATATCGACATTTTGTCATATCTCTACAAAAGAGTCTGATCGTGGTCTTCCTCAACAAAAGTCTATGCACTTCGATTTGGAAGTACATCGCCAACGTTTGAACCTGTTATGACAAACACAATTTGATGCAGTTGTTCCGATTTTTCAATATCTAGAACGATATCCCGGGGCGAATATGATAATATATATATATATTGTATATGTATACCTTGTTTTGTTTCCATTAGTAATACAAAGGTCAAGATCAATATCTCCACGAGGTCATTCGCATAGGTCGAAAACAAAAAGTAGAAGTGATATAAGACATGGACCTAGAATATATGCCTGTTATACAATAGTATATGTTTACACCTACGTTTAAGGCTAATAGTTTGTATATCAGCAACTCCTTATCTATGTAATCAAATCACCGTCTAGGTCAATATAGGCCGTGAAGATTTCGATGGCAGGATCTTTCAGAATATATCATTTAATTGATTTTCTCAACATCGATGACATGAGATATGTGCAAATAAACAAAAAGAATATATTATATAGTGCTACAATATTTAATAGAGCATGTAGTACGTCATATAGTGTTTTCACGATACCCCACGGTGATCCATTATTTTGTACTTTGCTAGGCCATTGGAAACATTGTGAAAAACGATTTTATTTCTTTAATCGATATGTTGTTATCGAGGTCTGCATGTGAAATGTCAAGTTTAGAATTTATTTTATTATTTTCAAATAAAAACGTGTGATTTAGTTGATTCACACTGCGCTCGTTGCAGTGGTTTGTTATTTGCGGCGTTATAGGCTATGGAAGTTATGCCTTTACTTGTGTGTACTTACCTATCTTGTTGGGACTATATATATATTATATGTCAATTGAACATGAACGAATTCAAAATTGTGAAATAATCAAACGTAATACGGTGGATATGAATTTATACTGATCAACGCCAATGAAGCAACTTCGTGCTTGCACAATGTTTTGTGCTTTGAAAATGGATATTGCAAAGGTCAACTTAAACTCGAATTTTGCGAATGTAATGGGTTACCCTGCATTAGTGAAACGTTTATATTACTCAAGTATTTTTTTCATTGTAAGTTTATTTTTCTGTAAGTTTAATTTTTGGTACAATTTACTTATTTTCATCTGCTCAACCAGGTCACATGATAAGTGTATAATTTTCCATATTTGGTCAGCGGCTTTTACTTTAGTATTAAACATTAAAGACGATACGAAAGTAGACAAGACTCATTACAAAAAACGCTATTGCTGATTGTGTTTTATGTTATAACGTTTATGTTGGAACAATAATGCCAAGTTAAATTTCATACACGGCTTTTTACTGACCGCACATTGCGTTTGACTGGGTGGCAACGCTTTGGTCAATGTTATTTGACTTACACTGTATCACGCCGTACGGGTTCAGTAAGAAACAGTGTAATTAATTTTGCCTTTCGAACAAAAAAATAAATTGTTATTATTCAATATTTATATCTTATAAATTTGTGATCACGGATTATTTGAGTTAGTCAACAACAACGCATTAAGTACGAAATGCAGTGTCGGAGCCCAGAGTATTATTTTTAAATAAGAAAACCCAATTTTGTCAATTGTTGTTTTATTTGAAAATAGAATGGCGCATTCATGTATATGTTCTATACTATAAGATATATAATTTGATAAATATAATGTTTAAACACGATAAACATTTGTGCAAGGGACAATACATGTTTACATTATACAAAAAATTTAAACAATCGCACATTTTAATTGAATGGTGCTAATAATTTGTTTTTATCTGTAACAACTCCACAAAACAACTACAGATCCCTCACAATCTGTCACTAACATTCTTTAAAGTTATACATTACTGTTTAGATGCAATATACCGTCGGTTAGTATTAGTCTGCACTTTATGTAAAAGAAGAACATTCATTTTGGGATTGACGCTTTATGTGCATTAAGCCGTTGATGAAAGTGGTTTGCTGCAGAATTGATTGCGACTCATTTTCTTCTTGCTATCGCACGGCATTGCAGTGAGATGAACTGGGCAGATTGAGAGGTTCTGATTGGGTCCAACTAGTGCATAAAGGAATCATCAATATTCGAAAACAGATGAGCAAAACCTTTTGTATCATACAACACAAAGCAATATGTACGACGTACAACGAAACGTGTATTTTTCAACATAAAACTTGGAATGTTTTGAAACATCGTTTCTGATAAAAATGTCCTGAACGTTATTGTGAAAATACAACAGTTTTATTAATAATTTCTAATAACAAAAGCTTTTTGAAAAAAATGTACCTAAATTTAACATTATTAATTTGTCACATAAAGCTAGAGACCTGTTGAATTATATACAGTTGGGTTGATATTTAATACACTTTGTTTCTTAACCCAGTGTAAAGCGATATATACATATTAACAGATATTCATCTTTTAAATAAAACTGGCTGAACATTTCAGAAAGTGGCATGCCATATACGTTTACCATACCGAGCAACCTTCTTCAGTTACGGTCATTGACATAAATTTTACGTTTTCTTTTTCTTAAAGAACAACTGGTTATCATGTTCCGGTTATATCTTGGAAACCGATTACAAGACATCAATACGCACTCGCCAATAAGTTGTCTGAGCAAATTATGAGTTCTGTCTGCTGCTTTGACAGTCAGAACTGCAATTTGGCCATTCGGATAGCAAATGTGGATGTATTAGAATCTGTTTGATATGCAACTACCTAATGATTATTTATGACCATTTGTAACTTAAATGAAAGTCGCACGATCTGCGTAGGGTAACAAACAGCACAATAACATGCAATCTAAATACGTTTCAAATGCATTTCTTAAAGGACAAGAATAGGCAATAAACCTGTTCAATGGAGAATGCTTGGTCAATACAAATGTAAACAACCTTGAGCTTTAAACGTTTTAGGATGCTTTAACAAAGAGCACAGTCAACCAAATACTTCCTTGGAGGAGAAAATGTTATCCTCCAGGTGTTCACAGAAACGTTCTATCTTAACAACCGATAACTGTCCAATTTCTACAACAACTTCAAAGCGCTTTAAAAACTCTGATCGAGTATACGTTATATGAATGTTATTTGGAAAGTAATATCAAGGAAATGTGAATTTATCTCTGAGCAATTTAGTGCTAACTTTCAACGCGTGGTGATTATTTGTTTGCATCTTTTAAATATGTTCGATATGTGCTTGTACTCGACATGCCATGCAAACAATTTCGATGATTTTTCGAACCGAAACACTGACCCAATATGTTTGACCCCGATGTAACAAGCGTCATTCATCTTTTCGATTCACCAAACGAATGCTATTATTTGTAGTTAAAGTGTTATAAAGGAAGTTTTACATCAATTTTTATACTGTATTATTGTTCAGTCATTTGAACAAAAAAATAGTTAATTATTTATATATCGTTTATTAAAAGTCCGGATTTATATTTGCTTACATATTGAGCGAATACTGAAAATATTTAATTTTCAACGAGCAATGTGTTTATTATGAATTTGTTTTTAAAATGCTTTGTGTCGTCGTGTACATTTGGAATTGCAAAATTGTTAAAATTAAAAGTTTAATGATATATATACAACAGTAATTATTCAATACGTACAATGATCTGCATAAAATTCTACTAATTTCTATCAGACAAATATTCACAAAAGACATCTTTGTAAACAACCACAATCACCAAGGTAACGTGGTGGAGGTACATACATTGATTAAACTCCTCTATCACGGTGGATTATAAATAATTGGCCTGTACATAAAACGAATGTGTAAACTGACTGCAATATTTTTCAGTTATTATATACCACAATATTATTACTTTCGTATTCCTTTTGTATCGACAAATAATTAAGTTGAAACAACCATGATGGATCAGATAATGAATGCTATAATGCTAATTGCGAATTAAATCATGATATCTAGAAAATTCTGGTGTAAATAAACAGTACTAATTAAGCATTATGTACAATTTAGAGCAATAGCAATTCAAGTTTAGCTTGTTTAGATTATTAGCAAAGAACATGACAATTAAGGAATATAAAAAACTCAATACGAAGTTCTCGGCAAATTTATGGCATAACTAATCCTTGTATTATTACATCTATTAATTTACCTATTTGTTTATGGCTATTAAAATAAGAATCAGTGAAGCATTTGTATTTTTTATCTGCATTTTTATTATATTGTTATTCTCAACAAATAGTTTTAACGAGAATTCTTTAATATGAGTATAGTGCAGAAGATATGTATTATATATAATTTGTATAAATATGTCGCACTAAATATGTAATACATCTCCACGTCTCATTCAATCTTTAACGGATTAAATCAATTCCGTTCTATAAAACGGTATATCAGATTACCTCGCGGGGATGGTTGCAACAGAAGATGGAATTTCTGTACATCAGTTAACAACTTAATATTTGGAATTGAATCCAGTATTCGGAAGAGGAATATTTATTGCAACCGTTCTTTTACAGTGACCATCACTACTGCGGCAATGAAGATAAACGTTTTTGTTTTACAACATGAAATCACGTGCTTATCTGTTGGACGTTACTATCCTTTTAGTTTGCGTATTCATGAGCATGTTATCAAACGTTCATTGAGTTTCCTGATTGACAATTATTGTAGCTTAGATACTAATTAGCCGTTTTCAATAAACATGTATTCGTTATCAGCTGTGTTTCTATATCCTAACTATCTACCCGATCAGACGATACTGCCAAAATAGTAAGTGATCAATCGCGATCATTATATTACTGTTGGTAAGCATACACGATTTACGCTCACATAAACTCAACTTGGTCTTGCTAAGCTATTGGGGTACCGTGATGCAATCCGTCATAATGCAGGTCAGTCCGCATGTGCGCTTGTATGTACGTGCGTCCGTCAATTTTTTTATGTTAAGGACATCTCCCCTCAAACCCCTGGGTTATAATATTACGAAACTTTGCTTATATGTTTATTTTGTTGTCTTCCATTACAGTTCTTAAAATGGTTTCGGTTCGTCGATTTATCACTTAAAGTGGCGCACAAAAGAATATATTAAATGAAAACTTTGAAACAATCTTCTCCTATGAAGCAACATGGGTTATGATACCAATGATTTGTTTAAATATGTGTTCGATCGTAGTGTGGTTATCTAAACAGTTTGTTCAAATCATCCTGCTGGGGTAAAAAATTACCTCGCCCCGGTTTTTTTTTATTGTTTTGATAAATTGCAAATGTTAAATTATTTCTCATCTGTAACTGCAAATCAAAGTGATTTTGGTATAAGTTATGTTCCATCGAAATTTAATCATTTACCAAATAACTTCAAATCATAACCCTGTTTTCAGATGTGACCGATCCCCAGGGATCACATGTTTTATGTTGACGTAAATAGAAATAACATGTTTAAGTCTTCTTATATGAAGCCCGAAAGTCCAAGTTTTTTCATATTTTGTTTTTAGCACGATCTACAAAAAAAAACATGCACTATGGGGACGTAAGAGGCCAATACCAACGGATCAACCGTTTTACGTAGACTTGTATACAAAATATTTAAAAGTTTTTCCTGTCTTCAACCGCTTAGCCCATGGCTTTCATATTCAGTCCGCTGTATTATCTTGAGAGCCTCAACACAGTTTGTGCACAGTAATCATATTGAGTCAGAATTTATCTCGTCTTTGGCTCAGCAGATATACATTTACTAAATATATAAGGAGACCCACAATCTTCGTATCTGAACCGACAACGCTCGTGGCTTGTATATTTGAAATGAGGCATTATATACATGTCCTCTACAAGTTGTGATCAATAATGCCCTAAAGGTTAAAAGGGGCCTTACCCGTGGGGTCTTCACTTGTGTAAACACACCACAGCGTTCTCACAACGACCATTGATCTCATTATACGCACTTTTTTGCTGAGAAAGACCAGTAGGGACCTTTGTAACTCAATTGAAAACAAATGCCGATATGTAATGTCTCTTCAAACCATACTGACGAATGTACTGATATCGCACAACAATCAATGAGGCGGTTAGATCGCCAAGGACGCCATTGAATCGTAGTTTCAACGCCTGAAGACGACATATTAACGACACGAACGTCAGGTGTAGCGGTATCACGGTTACTACTTTTGACATTTTAAATGTAAACCACGTGATCGGCGATCAAAGAACTAGACCGGCGCAGGATCGCCATAAATGCAGAAGCTTTGGAAAGAAATGCGAAAACCGTGAACTGATCGTAGTTAACTCGTACACGTTTTGCCATAGAAGCGCTCATTATTTGTTCCAAGACGCAAGGAAACCGCACCTATACTACGTCGCTCCAAAACCAAGAAGTGGGTTATTTAACGACATTGTCGCGTTGTTAGTCGTAGTGCTATTACACTGGAAACGTGCAATAGAACTGTAATAGAAACATATGGAACATGGTATGTACGCCAACAATTCGCCCATGCTCGTCGATTGAACGCTGATAGATCGCATAATGAACACAACAACACCCTAAGGACGTTTTTTGAAGGCCGTTGCACGCCAATAAAATATGTAGCTTGAGCCTACGCGATGGTTTACGTTTTTGTTTTTAATTTAAAGGATGTAAAACACAGCGTGTGACTTGATGGCTATTCCAAAAACATTTGTGTTAACTCAAAGACGATGAATCCTGAGCTTTTGTCGACCTAGGGTTCTGTGTACCGAATCATCATAGGCCTTCAAAACAAAACAACAACATCTTTTCCTGATCTGATTGTCTTAAACTCAACGAAAACACATTCTGATATGGTATTTTGCATGCATATTGCTGCTTGCCTATATAATAATTCAGTTGAGCTTATGATGTTCTTACTTCAACGATCTCAAGTCTATAGTTTACTTATTACGTCTGTCATCTCGTGTATACACCGTTAACCGTGGGAACCAATTGCTGGCTCTCAAGACGTTATATGTTTTCTCATATACATTACATATAACAATTTGAGTACAAATGCAATTTAAAACTCAGGCTAAAATGTAATAGCTCCATTCCACAAACAAAACGAATATGTGTAATATGAACATTCCAAGATGCCCTCATTTCATGACCACCCATATGGGAAATTAGTCAGTATTTACGTTTCGAATATTCAAGACTGGAGATGTATATTTAAAATTGTCATCGGTATCAAGTTTAGTACATTTGCAGCATATTCATCCATTTACCACATACAATTGCATATTATAATCTTCACAGCAGATAAATTCACAAAAAAACACCTTAAAAATGAATCTAAGTACCTACTTACTGAAGGTATTATATGTCCAGGATGTAAAAGTCATAAGCATATGCAAGTCAAGGTTCTAGATCTCAATCACCAAACACAACACAAAATCAAACGAATCGATCATCTGCAAAAAATCATTTTCTGAATACCCAACAGATATGCTAAGGGCAAATTAAGATACATAAACAAACAACCTCCGTGCATGAGTTAGCAGTATTTACTTTACTCTACATTAGTCGTTATTTGTCAACGATAGGTAGGTAGCTAGAAACAAGCTGCAGAGTAACTTCAAAGGTTTCGAAATTGTAAAAGCGACATGCTTAAATATCCCTCAGACAGACAGAAAAGACAAATATTTAAACAAACAAAACCTCTGTTGTGGCGGTAATTGTATTAACTTCACGGTAAACTGGTCGTTATTTATCAACAATATGAACGTGGCTAAACACACGCTGTAAAACAACATTGCAATTGACAGAATGTGAACTGTGTTAGTTTTATTGCTCATCTATTGAATGTTGAAGAATGGATTATTAAGTCGAAACAACTTCAATTACAGCATAGATTAATAAGATTATAGCAATAATTAAACAATTGCACATACAACACCAGATCGTTGATTTGTAAATGTTAACAATGTTAACAAAGAATACGAACATAATTTCAAAACTAATGCACATTTATAGAAAAGTATTTATTCGATTTATAATTGATTCTTAAAATCAATTTAAATTGAGAGCAAAATATCTACTCACTTCGAATGATACACATAACCAATGATGTTCATCTGCTCAGTGTTGAGTAGTTTGCAAAGCAAAAAGAAGGTCCAGATACTTATTCATGCAACAGCACTTAAGCAATCCGCTGGTAAATATTTTGTAAAATTGTTATTAACTACATTTTCACTAGTGGAAATGTCATCGTTACTTAAAAGATGTACTATTGATTTTAAAAATTTGATAATACAACAGACAATTTATTTTATTTATTTCACTATACACAATGATCGTTTAATTAAATGATCCCGGCCTAAGAGCAAATATGAAAAACCGGACAGTTTCTTTTAAATCTGAGGCGATTACGGATTACGAAATACGGATTAGAATGTAGAATACTAATAATTATCGTTAATATAACAAAATCAGTACGTATTATCAATTCTTCAATCATATACATAGTTTTGTATGTTTGGAACTTTGTATGTAATACTCGTATTTCAGTTGCTGATCAAGTCTACCTCGATTGTAAGAAAGTGGGACGCCGACATCAATATTAAATTTTGACGACAAATTCTTGAGCATGTAAAACGAAACTGTTCTTGATAATCCACTCAACGTTCGAATACTAATTAACAATAGTATGCCAACAGTGGTACGAAGTGATTGCTCTGCTAACATGAATATTTCAAGCCTATGCATGCCCGTTCTGTTTTTACACATGTTACCAATTAATAGTTTGAAAAACAGTATTCGCTGTTGTTATCCTTTACTCGATGTGTTATTGTAAATTAAAATACGCCTATTACTAATACGAACTGAATTGCAATATCAATACCGTTCATCTTCAATTTGACGTCTTGTATTTATATGTTTGAACTCACTTAATTTTATTGTTCTAATTGTTAAGCCCGACTGGATTACAGTAAACTATTCAACGTGATGTTAGGATATACAAACAGGGAGTAACACAATACCGATTTATCTTTCATTTATAGAAACTGTATCTGCCTAATACATGTTGATACGAGTGGCATTAATGCTTATAGTATACATGTAATATAAATAATGGTAACATCTGAATACGTAATTCTAGCAAAAGAAGTTATAATTAAGTTCCAAAAACTATATCAGGAGGGTAAATGGTGTTGCCATCAGCGTTTATAATCCAATTTATATAGAAAATATATAAATAAGCAATAAGTAAAATGAGGAAAAATGGGATTATTCAAGCGTTGTCGTAGAGTGCAATTGCAATTTTTGTAAAATATATGAAACATATGCCATTGCCGACACATTTGTATTTGCCATAGTCTGGATTCAGGAAACTACTATTTTTGAAAGTAGCATTAAATATGTGTTTTTCTTCAATTTTCGTTCGAAAATTGCACTGGAAGTCAATCATTTTCGTCATTTTTTCCCGCGACTTAAGGCGTTGTCGCATCACTAATGATTATTTATTTTCGTTCTGTAATATGTATACCACCAAATCAAATGCCAATTAAATGGACACCTATAACATCGAAAAAAGATTTTTTTAATCAAACGTTATGGGATGAAAGTGAAGCAGGATAATATACTCCATTTCTATTTTTGCTATCTCCATAATTCATAAGACGTGTGTCGATCAGGTATCGAATTCGATAATGGTATTAAAAGAAAACTCCATGTATAATACGCTTATTTAAGGCCGCCAATGTACGCTCTGGGACGTATTACTAGCTCTTTGACGCAGTGTGATGGCCTCTGATTTAGATGTCAAACACAAGGTTTATCATGACTTATATAGCATACGTTGATCCAAATTTAGGCGTGCGCGTTAAAAAGAACCTAACCGGGTCCGCCTTGCGATAAGTAAGATGCATGAACATTTAACCATTAGACGATTATCATACGGAAAATTAGTATGGCCATCATCTGCGTTCTGTAAAAGGTAATTATTACATATTGTTTTACAACATTATCACGAGAGACGTTTACTCTGTATAAGATAAAGCATGTTTAACATTGGTTCGTGTATTAAACAACACACACATTGCTGTAAAAAAGGTAATTGTGGTTGCGTTTATTAAAATTTGAAAGTACCTTCACAAAAGCAACCATATTTCTTTGACTAACAACTGCTAAAACATTGCACATCAACTTCCAGATTCCATAATTGTATATACAGATATAATTAACTACATTTGTATTTCAAATTTTCTTTTTAAAACCACACCTGCTTGACACTAATACACGCAGGATGAAGTATGTTTCATTTATCATGATAATTAAAGAAAATGAACTGGATTTATGATGGGCTCGATTCCAGAGACTATTACTCTCCAGGTTAGGTGCGAGTGGGGAATTTGGATGCTTGTATTAACAAACAGCGTGAGTGGTGCATCATTATAAGTTTATTCAGTTGAATCAATTCACCGCCATGCCACATACGTTGGCTTTACTTCAGAATAATTATATAATTAAACGTCCAATCGCACCTATTAATGGGCGCTAGTACTGATATCCACATATTAACTATTCGTTATGCATGTATACTTTGTGTTTCGCTTCAAAGTGACAGTTCATTGCTAAAATTATGGACAGACTCGTAAGAAAACGTGTTTTATTGAGGATATCACTGAAAATCTCATTAAATTCGGTTGAAAACAAACAATATGGCGATTTTTATGTTTGGGTCCAGTACGATAAAGTACGAAAACGAACAAATTAATATTCATGATTCGACACCTGAATTCAAACCTAAACAAACAATTTGGCGGAAACAAATAAAGATACGGGCAAATGTAGCGGTGAGAAGGTAAGAACAAATGCAAATACATCTGTTACAGATGGAAACAGAGTTCCAACGCTACGTTTTTGCTAAATCTATGTATTTATCTTCCATATGCTAATACTGCTAAAAATAGCATTATAATTGGCATATCTCGTGACGCTGCAATGATTTTCGCCTATATCATGTATTTATGATCATTTATATATTATTTTATCAATTCAAAACCAATTTTGACAAGGTTTTCGATGTCAACCTCGATACAAAATATATTTAAATGAATGTATGTAAAGTTAAAATTTCTCGCTTTACGATTAATATGCAAATCAAGGATCTACTCCGCAAACTGTCACTTTTACCCTTCTTTAAAGAAATCGAATAAGCAAAATATTCAGATAAGTTTTGCATTTTTGATAGATTGTAGATGTTTTTTTCCAATGAATAATTATGGATGGGAACATTGCTATACGAAATTAGAAACATACATGCAGACCAGAGCTCCAGATAAGGATTTGGTCTAAAGGGTATTTCAACCCCTGATATAATTGTTAAAGCGTATTTTACTCCTTTGTTTCAGGCATAAAGAGTATTTTGGAATATTTAGGGGTATTTTCCATAGAAAACTGACTAAGTAAATGGCGTGTTTAATCTAGAAATATTATTATTTGTTATTTATATTATTAAATGCAAACAGAATGATTTTAAATGACAATATGAACAGACTTTCTTTAAAAATATTCCCGCAGGAGCCGCTAGTCGCTTAAAACGTCCCTTTTTTGATTCACAAACATGATGGGCGGCCATGTTTATTACAAGATTATTTTGATTGACTTACTTTTGATTCAACGGTTAACTTACATTAAAAAGTCAACTTGATTATTGGTTAAACCGGTTACGCACTTTAATTGATTTAAAATACGTACCAAGATTTGTATTGCGTTTTGGTACGCAGTGGGTCGATTTAAATGCGTTTTTGTTTTCAATGCGTATATACGCCTTTTATCAGGAGCTCTGCATACATGTATGTAACTCTTAAATAAAAAATAATAGGTTTATAATCTTTTTTTTAAAGTATTGCTTGTTAAAAACCTACGATCATAGCTAAATATTTTTGTCGGGGGACTTTATTTTAAAATTGAATATAGATGTTTACTCAGTTGCTGTGAATATTATAAAATATACTGTTCTTAGCATGTTGCCAATAGTCATTATTCGTTTATCATGAGTTTTAGAGTTTTCGATAAGCAACACATTATAAATAAATTTTAGTACAAGGAAAATAGCAAGTATAATACAATGAATTAATGCATTAATAACACTTCAAACAGCTTTCATCCTGGTTGATTAAACATGCATTTCGGTTATGATCTTAAACAGGTATACTATACATTATAACATATTTTCACAGATGCAGGTAAAGTTCGACATCATTTGTTATTTTCGAGTTATATTTGAAACATTACTATATGGTGCAGTATCACCGGACAATTAACATGGATTTTTCTGACTTTACGAATCCCCGTCAATGAAGTAATATGCTTGAAGTTTCATTTTTTTATAAACATGTAGTACATCGCGTAACTATTTTATAGTTCAATCTATAAAAATACCCTATTATATTACTTCGCGGGGGTGTTGAGGGACGGGCACATCGTTTCAGTTCGTTATTCGTTATTGACGGCGTTATTATAGGATAGAAGAAAGGTTCCGCCCAGAGAAGAATGCAGCATAAATGTATCTTGGTTATGGACACAGTTAATGCTAGGATCAATGAACACTCATATTTTAAACAAGACACCGTACATATTAAAACTCGTTAAATAGAACTTTATTGGACCTATTCTAGTGATTGGGGAATTGTATTCATATAATATGTTATATTTATGTTTTTCAAATCTAGCACTTGATTTGCTGTATATCCAAGTGCATAAATATAGACTCTCGAGCGGCAGATAATTGTATTGTTTATAAAATTTTAACAGCAAATCTACACACAATGAAAAGTAAACCAATGTGCTCACACTTGACTAAGCACTATGAAGTTTTAATACGAAACGTTCTGCTATGTTGTATATTTTGGTTATTTAAAAGTGAATCGTTTTCTTAGCATCTTAAAACGTAACCCCTAGACCTAATAACTGGTTTTGCTGAATGTAATTTACATCACATATTGAAGAGACATGTGCAAAAATGTTCGTCTTTTGGGCAAGTGTTAAGACGTATTTTATAACAATAGGTTAACACCAGATATATTTAAAGCTAATTATAAAAACAAGAAAAGAGGTGTAATAAAAAAGTCAGTCTTTACCGAGATTCGAACCCCTGACATTGATGATCAAAATATAACGCGCTACTACTGCACCACGCCACCGTTTAACAATTACAGTGTATGTTTAAACGCTTTGCTAGGAAATGACGTGTTTCAAAGTATTTGACTAAACAAGTTTTAAAAGAATAAATATTATTCCGATTTTTATCGATGATTTTCATTAAAGTGTCATATGTATTGATTTGTTTAGCAGTATTATGATGGTTGTTTGATTTCTATGTACACACCATTTTGCATTAATGAATGTTGATTTGTTTTACTCTAATGTAAACAATTACATATAACTTCAAATGATAACACGTTATGATATCGGATGTTTGTTGACATTAACCGATAACGTTCATGTGAGTAGGTAAGGGCAATATATTTTATTACGATCCCTTTCATTGATCGATTTGAACGACACGTAGTATTTTGCACAGAGATTAAAATGTAGTGCCATAAAACCATTAAATTTTGAGTGGTACGAATTTTCGTGGATTTCGTTGGTCCGCTGAACCACGAAT
The DNA here is from genome assembly GCF_020536995.1 of Dreissena polymorpha. Taxonomy (NCBI): domain Eukaryota; kingdom Metazoa; phylum Mollusca; class Bivalvia; order Myida; family Dreissenidae; genus Dreissena; species Dreissena polymorpha. The sequence continues at coordinate 75,242,757 of NC_068359.1, forward strand.
TCAAGTACTGACGATTATTTATACATTTATTATCCGAAATCGGTCATTTCAGAACGTAATTTCCGATATTTTCTTTTGTAATCGATTATCTGAGATATTTGTTGTTGTAAAAGTTACTTCACTTCATTATCTCATTTGTCAAATATTGCCAATTAAAGTTAAAAGAGACACAACGGTTTTCGTGTATTTTGGGGACCTAATTACTCTATTGTTCTTACTAGGCGACCGATTTTGAGCTGAAAATTGCAAATATTGTCAAAACAACATTGATGGCAATAAGCGAGCGGGCACCCACAATTGCGCCGCTTAATCGCTCTTATCGACAATTATCGGCAACACGTTCATGCTTCAGTGCACATTAACCTCAAGTCGTGCAGTCAACACAGATTAGCAGATTATGCTTCGTTATTACTCTGGTTGTTTTAATATAAAGTTTGATTATTATGACGATCAGTCTTCCCCGAAGATTTGAAATGCACAAACTGACCTTTCAACGAATTAGTGGTTTTTTATTTGAAATACACGACATTACGTCTCAACGAAATTTCATACCGACGAATTTCTATACGTTTACAGTATTTATTTAACAACCATTTTGTGAAATATGATGGATAATAAAGATTACGAACTTGGTAACAAACAAAGGAGTTTTCATATAAAAACAAGGTATAGTTTACTTGACCTACATACAAGTCAAATATTTAAATAAAACACTATTCAAACAGTATCTGGAAAGAACTGATTAACATTTATATGTAAAATGTAAATGGTTTAACTGTAAACATATTATACTAAAGCATGCCCAGACATCTGTTCACAAGAACGCGTCTGCTCGATGATGATTTTTGTGCATATTTATTGGTTTAGATCATCAAAACATTCTGGATATATTTAAACCTATCAGTTGCAATTCAACTCCATGCAGATGGCTGAAGGAGGCGACGGCAAGCGCTCGTCCGACAATCCAAGGGTATCATCGAACTGCGGACATCACGAGCGTAACAATCCGGTAATACAATTGTCATTTTACATTTTTTATTTCACTACTATTACAACTGCTTCTATTTCTGTATGTAAACCCATTACGAGGTAAAATTTGTATACATGATGTTACAATGACGTTTGTCCGTCTATCTGTCGAAGACACACACCTTTCTACAGGTGTTCATCTAAAGTGCTTAAAGTACAAC
>NC_068359.1:75248946-75394529 GCF_020536995.1 Dreissena polymorpha
ATTTTGTCAATTGCACTACGATCTAGTATTCGCACTTCGTTGTCACAGTACCGTATTATTAAAGAAATGGGCTGAAAGGTCTCGCCATTGGCCACCATTTGAAGTCGTTAATAAAGTTATTTCGTTTGGAGCATGTTTAAGTCCTGTAGGGTGTAAGGAAAGTCCACAGAGACACTTAGAATGGAGAATTTGTTTTAACTCTGGAGAAACGGAAATTATGAACAGCCTTTCAGACACCCACCTCAAAATGTACGTTATGCTGAAGATGATCGTAAAGGATGTTCTCCGGCCGCAACATAAAGAGGTAACGTCGTACACTCTGAAAAACATAATATTGTGGCAAGCGGAGAGCTATCCGCAAACATTGTTTAGTGAAAGAAATTTCTTTTATTGGCTACGCGAAGGATTGGGCAAACTTAAAATAGCTATAGCCACAAAACACATGAAATACTACATGATACCAGAAAGAAATCTTATGGAAGGCTGTAGATTAAGACCCAACCAACAGAGTAAATGGATATCAGTCATCACAGAAATGATGAACGAAGGGCCGAGGATTATTCTAAGGCTGGAAAAGATCCGAAAAGCCATTATCGCGTACCCAGAGCCTCTAATGTGGTACAGCAAGATGAGGACTGAGTTGGAAATGTTAATGCTGGAATGTATGGTTAGACAGCATTTGTTCTTAGGTGAAAACGATTTTGTTTCAAATGAAAACGATATGTCTGTAATAGAACATATTATGCTGACTTTATCCAGATGCTATGTTCTGCCCGATAATATCAATGGCGAGTTGATGGCACGAGCCGAAGAGATAGTACAAACAATTGCTCTCAATTTGAACGTGGGTAATTTGGATGCCTGTATGTTTTGGCAAATATTGTATAGAATGTTGAGTTAAAGACATTTCAAAATTGTGAAATAACCGAGCGTTAGACGGTAGATATGCATTTACACTGACCTACGTCTGTAAAGAATTTAGTACAAAGTGGTAAAAAGATCACCAGCATCTTCGAGCCCGCACACTGTTTGAAGGTTTGAAAATCGGGTCTTGCAATTGTCAACATAAACTTAAATTTTGCGAAAGTAAGGTTTACCCAGCATTAGGTAACGTGTAATGTTTATATTACCCTTATATTTTTTCAATGAAAATAAGTGTATCGTGTCTCATACAATGTGCTCGTTTTCATCTCTGCTAAGCCAGGACACATGCCGACTGTGTACTTTTCCATATTTGGTCAGACGCTTTTTATATTAGTATTAAACATTATAGACGTTACGAAAGAGGCCAATACACACTTAAAATACAAAATATTATTTTGTTTTTGTTATAACGTTTATGTTGGGCCAATAATGTCAAGATACCTTCGATAGACGGCTTTTTAATGACCGCACCTGATGTGATACAAGGTACGAACGGCTCTCGGCCAATATTGATTTTCTAGCACTGTTTCATGCCGTGCGGAGTCAGTAAGAAGCCGTACAATGTGTTTTTCATTTTGAGCAAAACATACATTTTTATTGATCATTATTTATATCTAACATGTTTGTGACCACGGATACTGTTGGTTAGTCAACAACAACTCATATAGTACGAAATGCAGTGTCGGAGAAACCATTATTATTTATTACTTATGGAAGTCTCATGTTCTTAATTCTTATTATATTGTGAAATAGTATGGCACATAAATATAGGATCTGGCATGAGGTGTCATATCATACAATATTTTATTAAACGAGTTCAGGATTTTCTTGAACGAGTTTAATCAAATATGTTATATGACAAAGATTGTCAGATCTATTTTATTACATGCTTTTAAATGAGCAAATTAAAATAATATATACGCAAGCATAATAATAAATCCCGATTGTTTTTTTATATTTCGTGACGTCCTTGAACGTTGCAACGTCATTTCAGCAAAATAACATAAATGTTGTGTGTAACCCGACGACGGGGTAGACATTTTGTTTTGTGAGATAATAATTTAACAAAATATGTGATTCTCTATATACAAAAGGTGGTTTGGACAAATGGATAAATGATAGAACGTAAGACTTCAAATGAACAATTTAGACTTTAAAACTCTCATCGTAGATTTAATGCTATAAACAGAAACACAAATATTGAAAAGGGTCTAACACAATTGTAAAAGTATACTGCTCAAAATTGTAAAAGTGTACTTAGGTCAACAACAATGAACAGAGACTCTGAAGAAGTGCTGAAACGCAAAAGAGAAGCGTCCAGTGTCAGTGACACGAGTATTAACGAAGCAAAACAGAAACAAAAGAGTGACAAACAAAAAAAGAAGAAAGCAAAACAGAAACAGAATGATAATAAGTGTGCCAAAAATGAATCTGAAACAGAGGATGACATAGATGTAGCCCTTGAGATGAAAAGACTTAATAAAAAGCTAGAGAAACTGGGTGAGTCGATTAACGTATTAAATAAAAAGTAAGAAAACTCAATCATAAAAGGCGACGGGTCGGTCAGAACAGAAATAAGAGAATTGTTTACAAAAATGAAAGACGACCTCCTTAAATCCGTCACACATAAGATAGATGTAATCGGAAGTCATCTATTTGAAAACGATCAAGCTGTCGAAAAACTTAAAACTGAAATAAAGACCCTGAAGGAAAAATTGGACAGCCGGAAAGATATAAACAACACAATTACACTTGAAATGAAACAAATAGATTTAAACAGAAATAAATTTTAAAATGAAAGCGAACAATATTCCAGAGCCAACAATATTAAAAGTCAAGGCATACAAGATACAAACCCGCGAGAATTGGCCAGAGAATCTGCTGAAAAAGGTTATACGAATGCTTAAAGATAACGACATCTGCAATATCAACATGGCAGACATAGACATTGCACATAGATTACCAAACAAGAACGATCCTAACAGAGAAATTATAGTAAGAATAGTAAGCCGACAGACCAAAGGACTTATTTTAGCAAACAGGAAAAAGCTCCGCGGAACAAACATTTTCATAAATGAAGACATGACCAGGTTGAATCTGCATGTTCTTATGTGTGTGAAGAAGAAAATGGCCGATGAAGTAAGCGACGAATGGTTTAACAACGTTAAAATCACGTTCAAGAACCACATGGATAAACCTACCATGGCCCAACACAACAGCAAAATAAAGTGAAACTTTGTCCAAGAATGATATTTTTTTGTGAACAGTATAGTTTATATCACAGTATTAACTCTTCTGAAGTGTAACCACAAGTTCCTCGAGGAAACGCCACTTACAGTATTACATCCACCGATCGTTTAAAACACATTGTATTGAAGTAAACACTTCTAACCATATAAATAGTAAACGGTTAAGGTGACATAATATATCGGAACGTTTAATATGCGATTCAAAAATAGTATATAATACACAGTGAAAGCTAGAGAATGTATAATATTGTTTATGTAAGGCATGTGTTTGTAATCGTATAGTAATATTCAGCAACGTTTCCCAAACACTAATTGGTGTTCTTATCATTTGTTGCGAACAACTATTTTTAAGTTGTATATATACTACGAATTACTGCCTTTACTGCTTAAAGCAATTAACATGGAGCACTATACACGAGTATTTCATGTCAACGTGCGTTGAACATTTGAATATGTTTTTTTTACAGGTAATGATAGCAAATGTATAAAAGGCATGTATGTAAGTTATGAAATGCCTATAAGTTAATTATTAATAGCAGTATTACTATTGTGCAAATTTGTCAACTATTTATACAATATGCGGTAATACAAACGTTATAAATACGATATACATAATATACATATGGCGCACTGTGTTTATTTAAACAAAGATTAAATATGATTTTGCCTAAACTAATCTGTGTAACACACAATTCAATGATTCTGTAGAATACCACATAGACATTGTTATACAAAACTTATCTTTTATTTTTCTCAATGCTACGCCTTTTTAACCTTTCCTTATAAAACGTTATAAGGAAAAATGAAAAAGGTCAACGCAGATTAATGATTTTAATAGCTAACGCAGATCCTTGTATTTTGTTTCGACAAGGAAATGCGCGTACCCTAGTTATGGATTATACAGCTTAAGATATGTCTGCATGCCATTAATGGCGCCTATACTAACATAGTTATTCTAATTAAGTTATCTACATAATCTTTGTATCTCATGCTGTATACCATCGCTATAGTCTCTGTTACTGGTAAAATATGTACCAGAAATGACAACGAAAAGAAATGTGATGTTAATATTTTGGTCATTGATTGTGTTATTATAATCAGTGCATTAGTAATATGTAATATAAAAATTTAAAACTAATAACCTAAAACTAACAACCTAACACTAAAAACTAACACATTAAAATATATATATACATACTCTTTTATATGTAGAAGTATCTTTATGGACGTTATATTTTTAATTAAGCCATGTATATGCAACATAGACCATTCCTTGTATACATAATAAAAACATTAATCTCTACAAATAACCGTTACAATAATGTTTGTTCAATCACGATAAAAAAAAAAATTGTTTGAATATAGTTCTGTTTTGTTCCTTAAATTAGGTATATATATGACATGTACCTTTATTATTGCTCTTTGTCGTATTATGTAAAAACGTACATGTGCTCATGTTTGATACCATCGTCATAACCTTTACTACTAGTATAATACGTTATACAAAATGATAATGATAATAATGTTAAATTAATATTTTTGCTTTTTTCTGCCCTTCTTTTATTATAAAAAGTTATAAAAAACACCAGCGATTAATATTAGAACAGAGAAATGAAAATATTTAATCTTAGCAATACTGTATATAATTACTGTTGATCTTTTTATTTTTGTGTTTCAATTAAGGTATCTATACACCATATATGAATATCTAGATTAATGCCCTATTTCATATCCAGTAAACATGTACTTGTATCTCACTTTAAAAATAACCAGTATAGTTTATGCTTTTAGTTTAATCATTAAAATAACCTGTGTACATTGTACTAATTAAATATAATTAGAAATATCAAACATTATATTTTGTACCCATATATTTACAATAATTTGTGCAGAACCATTGAAAAACAAACTTTTGCACAAACGTCGTACTTTAGACAATGTTGATACACGTTTGAATATCTAAACACAAGAAATTATGCATATGTCAATAACATGTATTGTATGCTGCTTTATTTATATGTTAAAGATAAATTCATTTCGGACCTATGTATATAAATATACTATATTATGTTAATATGTTCGGTAAAAAACAAATCAGCAAATCATCTCAAATAATCCATTATATTATAAGCTGTTAAAATATCCAATCAATCTTTCTGTTTATCTTTCTGTTCTTATGTCTCTACTAGGGACAAGTCTTTTATTGTGTTTTCTCCTTACTTTTGTGATTTTATCCTACAGCTAAATGATTTTATAGAACAAATACGACTCATAAAGAAAAGATAAGGTTTTCTTTATCGCTATTTTTAGATCCGGTGTATAGCAGTTATTTTTTTGAACATGTACATAGGTACTACTTTTTTGGCCTTTCACCCCTGATTGCGTCATTTAGGTCATTGGGTACGCAGTCGTTTACGAGTGTGTGTGTGTGTTTACGATGGATTACTATAATATTATGAATGTGAAAAACACAGTGTTTGGATATAAAACTGGAATGAAACTGGTAAGACTGCATATTCGATTTAGTTAAAATGTCGAATGTACTCGAATAACGTGATGTTTTGTTGAACAATTGATGGATTAAATTTAAGAAAAGTGTCAGTGAATTGTTCTTTAACTTTTCGAAGGAAATCGATCTCGAATTAAAATGGTAATTTCTTTGATGGCTTAGTCGTTCCTTTGTCAGTCGATCAAAGAATGTCTATTCACAAAGAATTGCCTGCTTACATCCAGTGCCTTAAAATGGAAAAGATGGATGGCGATAAAGAAATTTTTCAAGAATTTTAACTCGTCATCGAAGCAAATTAAACATTACGAAAATAAACATGGACGTGGTTATTATACAACTTTGGTGAGTAGAACAATAATTTTATGTAAGTTAGTATAAAGTTTGTAAAAAGAATAGTTGTTTAAAGACTAAAATTAACAATATCGGCGGGAATAAATGCTGAATCAAGCTTCACGTAGCCACGGTATGTGTCTACACATTTTGTAAATTTCAAAATGGCGGGAGCCATGTTTGTTTTTTGTTTTTTTACAGTGGTGAAACAAGAATTGTAGTTTGAACACACCCGTCTGTGTTTTACTTGAGTGTGTTACATTTGGAACGCTGGTAAATTTTGAATCGAGGCGTAAAGCGTTATTTTTGTCTCGTTACTTTTCTTTTTGCATGCGTGGAATTCTTAAGGACTATTTCCGTAAACAGGAAAGATCACAATAAATATTACTACGCAATGTTAGATTCAGTTAATTTAATGTGGTTTTGCTTTTATTTTAGGAATAAATTAAATAAAACAATATTGTAGGATAAATAGAATACTATGTAAGTGTGATTGTGTACTTAAATTTATCCCACTCGTGTCAGAAAGGCTTTCAAGGCTCGGCAAGCCTCGCCATGTAAACCTTTCTTCACTCGTGGGATAAATTAAAGTACACAATCACACTAACAAAGTATTCTCTATATCACTTTTTACTTCTTCAAGTCTATGGAAAATTCATCTTTTTGTATTCCTAATTTTTGTTTTCTATTTTTGTTTGTTTGTATGGACATCTTATGTCCTATAAGAGAAACCAACTGGACATATTTTAAAATAGAAACTTACTGGACAAGCACATACAAATTACCATTCACATCACCCTCCACCTACTTAAATGATTAAATTATGTACTTTAAATGTTAAAGGATTAAACAATAAAGACAAACGAATAAAAATCTTCAAATGGTTAGACGAAAAAAAAAAAGTATATGCCTTTTACAAGAATGTCATTTGACACCTACTTTAGCACAAACCTTAAAAGATGAATGGGACGGAGAAATCTATCTCAGTGGAGAACATACTAATAAACAAGGCATTGCCTTTTTGATCAAAAAATAATATACGGGTCACAGTCGATAACTTTAAGGAAATAATAATCGGCAGACAAGCAAATATAGATATCAAAATACACGAAACACAAATAACATTAATCAACGTCTACGGCCCTAACATAGACGATTCCACATTTTACGAAACATTACACTCCTTTATAATTAATAACCAAGATAAAAATATTATAATCGGTGGTGATTTCAATACTGTCCTGAACCCATTAATAGATAAAAAAAAGGAAAACTTTATACTCACACTAAACATAGAAACATTTTAAATAACATAATTGAAAACTACAATATGATAGATATCTGGCGTACAGTATACCCAAACGAAAGCAAATTCGCCTGGCACTCAAACACAAAACCAACAATATTTTGTAGATTAGACTATTTTTTAATATCTGAATCTCTTTGCAACATTATTGACACATGTAACATAAAACCAGGATTTATGACTAAACACTCTCTAGTTGAACTTAAACTGCACAATATACAACCTGAAAAAGGCCCAGGATACTTTAAAATTAACAACAGCATCTTATTAGATACACAATATCAAACACAAATAAAACAGGAAATATTAAATACAGTTCAAAATAATAAAGATGCAAACCCAAACACCTTATGGGAAGTAATAAAAGGAAATATACGTAACACAAAAATTAGATACACATCATTTAAACATAAAGAAACACACAAAATTGAAACTGAAACAATCAAAACCATTAAACACTTGAAAAACAATTGCATCAAACAAACACAAATGATACCACCGACATTGAAAATGAAATAACATTAAAAAATATATTAGATGGAATCTATCATACATATCTCAATGGAATAATACTAAGAGCGCGTGCACAGCATTTGAACACAATTAAAAAAATACAAAATATTTCGCAAACATTGAAAACGTAGAAGTGAAGAAAAAACTGTACACACATTAGTAGTCAATGGCAAAGATATAACAAACAGAACTTAAATACTAGAAGAACAACGTTTATTTTTCGAAACCCTCTATAAACGAAAAAATGTTGAAAATAACACCCTTTTTAAAAATACACATCACGCTTTAAACCAGGAGGAAAAAAAACTGTGCGACTGATTGCTTAATGAATATGAATGTGGATTAGCCCTATAAGAAATGCAAAATAACAAAAGCCCCGGATCTGATGGCATCACAATCGAATTTTATAAAATATTCTGGAATGATATAAAAACACATCTAATTAATTCACTTAACTATTCATTTAACAACGAAAAATTAACTACGCTACAAAAACAAGGTATTATATCACTTATTCCAAAACCTGGAAAAAACTTAGAATCCTTATCAAACTGGCGCCCGATTAGTTTATTAAACAATGATTATAAAATTGCAACTAAAAGTATAGCAAACAGAATAAAAAAAATATTACCATCAATCATTTCAAAATCTCAATCTGGTTTCATAAAAGGACGTTACATTGGTGAAAACGTTCCTCTTATCCAAGAATGCATAAACTATTTCAACAATTCAAATAATCCTGGTCTAATATTCTTTGCAGACTTTGAAAAGGCATTCGATTCGCTTGATTATTCATTTATGTTCTCTTGCTTAGAAAATATGAACTTTGGTGAAAGTCTCATTCAATGGGTCAAACTATTCTATACCGATATTAACAGTATAATCATTAACACTGGCTTCTTTTCAAACAGTTTTAACAACAAACGAGGGGTTCGACAAGGATGTCCACTCTCATCATCGTTATTTATTATTTGCATCGAGTATCTATCACGTTTCATCCAATCAAATAAACACATAAAAGGCATAACACTAGAACCTGACGAAGAAATCAAACTATCCCTATTTGCTGACGATGCAACTTATTTTTTTAATAACAATTACGATTCTTTCCATAACCTAATAGAGTCGCTAACCCTTTACGGAATGACATCGGGTCTAAAACTAAACACAAGAAAATGTACTGTGCTACGAGTAGGTAAATTAAAACAAAGTAATGTTCAATAAAAAAAAGAAATTAAATTTAATTAATCATCCGATGAAGCCACAACGTTAGGAATTACATTCACAAATAATGAAAAGGATGCAGTTCTCAAAAACATAGTACCTAAATTACAGAATTTTAAAAACTGCTTAAAATCACGGCATCATCGTAAAATTACACTAATCGGAAAAAACACAGTATTGAAAAGGTTTGCACTTCCTAAATTAATGTATGTATTTACAGTTCTCCCAAATCCACCAAATGATGTTATTAACGATACAAAATCAGCAATATTTAATTTCATATGGGACGGTAAGCCTGATAAAATAAAAAGAACTCAGTTAATTCAATCTGTGGAAAATGAAGGTATCCAATTAACGAACATTGACTCATTCTTGAATGCAGTCAAATGCAGCTGGGTTAAACGATACCTAGATAATACCAATACGAGTAAATGGAAATTATTCTACTAGAAAATCCTAAAAAAATATGGTGACTCCTTACTCTTTGAATGTAACATCAGCAATACTATCTTACATGAAATTGCAAACGAAAACATATTTCTGTCTGATGTTTTATCAGCGTGGAGTGATGTCACTCATAACTTAGAAACCCAAACCAGCAGTAAAACAATTTTATGGAACAATAAAGACATAACTTCAAACAATAACACATTTTTCTATAAAGACTGGTTTAAACGAAGCATTAAATATGTCGACCAATAACATGACTACAGAATTAAGGATTTCTACTCTTTTGATAATATATGCTACATATACGGAATACCTTCAAATAATTTTCTGAAGTACTACACACTAATCAAAAGCATACCCATACATATTAAATCTGAGATCAATACAAATAATACACCATGTACTCAAACAACATTTGTAGAAAACATACTTGGAAGAAAAAACTAAACAAATAAAATATTTTACACACTACAAATTAAAAACCCTACAGAAAACTCCAAAATCCAAAATAAATGGCAAGTCCTTTTAGGAGAAAATGAACTTAATTGGAAACACATATTTACCATGCCATATAAAGCAACTATTGAAAGCACACTGAGACATTTTCAATATAAATACATCCATAGAATTATAGCTACAAATAAATATTTCTTTAAATGCAAATTATCTAACTCAAATCTGTTTGACTTCTGCAGTGAATATATTGAAACTATAGAACATCTTTTTTGGGAGTGCAAACACATCCAGCCTATTTGGAATCAATTAATATCTTTTCTTGAACAACATCAACTAAACGTTAAACTATCTTTCTTAAATGTAAGTTTTGGAATAAACTCATTGAAATCAAAAGACTGTAATACTATTGTGAATTTTATGGTTATATTGATGAAATATTCTATCTTAAACATGAAGTACAAAAAACAAGTACCAAATTTTAATTGTTTTGTCCATAGTCTTAAACTAAAAATCCAGATTGAGAAAGAAATAGCCCTTAGTAATGACACATTACAAATCTTTCAAGAAAAATGGAATCGGATAAAATTCTCATAATGTTTTGTCCACTTATATACATTTCACTCTAATGTTAGTTTATCTCTCTAAAATAGTTTTGTTTAGTTTTTTTTCAATCTGACAAGATCATTGTGAATGTACAACGAAACACACAAGTCCAGTATGCTTTCTTCCGACTTTATACAACTCATCATTTTTCATAACTATTCCTCTGTTGTTCTTTTCTTTTCTCTCTAAAAAAATATATATATTAGCATATCTTGTATAACATGTCTGAACTTTATTGCTTTGTACAATCACTATGTTGTATGATCATATACATGTAACATTGTATGTATGATATTGACTAAAAATAAAATAAAAAAAATATTGCTGCACACTTGATTGCGACGCGTTTTCTTCTTGAAATCGCACTGCAATGCACAAAGTAAATTTAGAAGTTCTGATTCGTACATCAAGGAATCATCATTATTCGAAAACAAATGAAAACATAAAACTAGGAATGCTTTGCCACATCGTTTATGATTAGAATGCCATGAATTGTATTTGAAAATACCAACTTTGTAAGTTACAAAAAGGGTTTAAAAGCTGTAATTTATCAACAAATATTGTATAATGTTAAACTGTGTTTCGTGTTAAATGTCTTAACTGAACATCTATACATGTACTTTTACATTATTATGATTCATAGGATTATGTATCGCTTCATTTTCTATTTGCTGTCAATGGCAACGTAAGGCTTACAATCTTACATATACTTAACCAGTCCTTTCTACATCATACCTACCTCCCATACCAATCATTGTCGGATAAAGATCCTTTTTCTACGGAAAAACACTAAAGCTGTATTTGTAATTGGGAAAATAACAAACAAGCATTAAATAAATACAGTTTCTTTTTTTTAACAATTATATTTAAAGTATCATAATCAATTACATGTTCATGTATAATTATTTGTTATACAACCGGATATGTCTGACTTTAGGCGAAAGAATAACGGTCGTTGCCTTGCGCGATGGATGCAATGTGTTTTATCTGGATTATGGCTGGAAGAAATAACCCCATAAGTTTATAGTTTAGCTTACGACAAAATATGCATACAATACAACTGCACGAGAATCCATATATTCCAGTTATAACTGCTAATTTCAGCTGACCTCTTAGTTATAGTACTTATGGTAAGTTATTTTGCAGGTTAATATATTAAATTATCAAGGCGGTACTGAAGTTTATTGAATATTATTATTAATAATTTCTTATAGCTAACAATAGCTTCTTTGATAAATATGCATACATGATAATTTATTGATTTGTCACATAAAGCTAAGGATTTATATACATATTGGTTGATATTAAATACTCTTTTTTCTTAACTCAGTGTAATAGTGACATATACATTTAAACTGATATTCATCTTTTAAATTAATGCAATAAGTTGCTGCAGGTAAAATTCTTAAATATCTTTGTATACGTATACCATACCGAAAAACCTTCTTCAGTTACAGTCATTAACATAGATTTCACGTTTTCTTCTTCTGAAAACGATTTTGTTTACAATTTTTGATCATATTCCGGTAATATCCTGGAAAACCGATAACAATGCATCAATACTCATTCACCAATAGCTTGTCTGAGCAAATTATGATTTCTGTCTGCTGATTTGACAGTCAGAATTGCAATTAGGCACTTCGGATAGCACATTTGAATGTATTAAACTCAGTTTGTTATGCAACTTCCTAATGATTATTTATGACCATTTGTAATTAAAATGAAAGTCGGACGATCTGCTTAGGGTAACATACAGCACAATAACATACACTCGAAAGACATTTGATATGTGTTTCTGAAAAGACCATTATAGGAAATAAACTCGTTTAATGGATAATGTTTTGTCAATAAAAACGTGAACAATCTTGATCTGTGTCAATACATATACCAAAAAACACGAAAGGCCTTATTACAAACAAATACATTAACACGTTCAATAATCCGTTTTGCACATAAACAACGCCATCTACCGCTACAGTTCATGTGTAGCATCATGGGTATCTATGGTTAACATTGCGACAACAAGACACAAGTCAGGATGTTATTAAAATAGCCAAAACAACAAATTCAGTTGATTGTCGGTGTTTAGTCGATGGGTCGGCGTTTTTCCTTTTTTAAGCACGACCGGCAGTGCCAGGCAAGTGCGACTCATCAGTGGCGCCAACACGGTCGCTTGCCATGAATGAAAGGCTTCCTTAGGCAAGAAATACGTTTTCTCTGAAAAAAGTCTCCGGAGTTTCATTGTTATCTGTATTTGACAATGCCAGGTTGAATATAAACTTTCAAGGTGTTTAACTATATTTCATATCTATCGAAAAAAATACACTTAAGATCTGGCGTTAGCCACTTATGGAATGCAAATTCAGTTGCTACAATACACGGTATATAAAATTACAAACACGATTTGACAAGTTTGACAAAAACCAATCAATTAAGCATTTTATACACATATCTGATCAGCTGGTATTTAATACCGAAATCACAAAATGGACACGTATATGAGATAATGGATGCAGCAAAAAATCCATGTTATTGCATAATGGAAATTTGTTAGCCTTAACAACTTTGTTCTCCTTAATGATGATCGACACCAAACATGGAAACGTCATTTGTCATCCGTAGGGGACACTTCTTTAAGTCAGCGAATCCCTTCAAATAGAGTCTTATCGCTATGCTAGGTATTTTAGTAACTTTTAAATGCATTAAACGTGTTTTTTTAAGTTCAGATATTTCGTGTGTTTTCAGTTTATTTCGTAGTTGTAAGTTTGTGTAAAAGATTGAACACTATGTTGTGGAATTGTAAACGTCAACATACGCAATTGATTTAATTTTTTTGCGTGACTTGAATCTAGATGTGATTATCGCTCCATTTGATCACACAATGCTATCCACTAACAGTGTTGTTTCAATAACCTTATCCGTTTTCAAAAACGTAAGTTCAAAATATCCAAATAGCAAGCACATGCAAAGCATCAACAACACGTAGTTAACAACAAGGCACATACTACTTTACTCACCTTATACATGCTTATTCCTCTGTTGTGATGTGTTATTTAAAATGTTGTCAGTTTTCGAAGATTCGCTAATCCAGCATTTTCTGCTGTTGACTGATTCTCAATTGGATGTTTTAAAGAGAAACGCTCGACAATCTTCTATATACGCGCTGTTTATCATATATACGTATACAACTCTGATTCAACGTTTACAAACTTTTCTTATTGCCTACAAATACGTTATTGAATACATGTATATTAAATAGGTATTTAAGAGCGGTAAAACATCGTATAGAATCAATTGTCAATCAAGTTTTTCATATCGAAGCTATTCATTCACCAGCTGTTATATATAACGCATATATTGTACTTTTTTACGAAGTTGGATAACACGTTTCATCAGGTAACTGCAGAAACCATTTGTTATAGCCTCAAACATAACATACTTCTATAAATTTAAGATGTATTGTAGACATCGCTTCTATACAATATATTAGGGGATGGATATATCTTAAGACAGGAACTTACAAGCCATCAAGTCGATAGTTGAAGTTCATCCAGTATTGTATACATTATTTTGCTAATAGATTCCATATATAGTCCAATGTAAACAGACAGTCAAAATAGGATCTGCTATATTATGAGGTTATTTGCAGTGTTGCACGTTGTACATACTATTTTTTCATTAAACACCATACATTTCAATTACAAAAAGCAGACGTCACCAACAAAGGACGAGACATCATTCTGTTGTGTGCGTTCTTATTTGTATACGTTGTATTACCAACAACTTCAACTATTAGTAAAACTTAAAGAAACGCTTAAAAGTAACGCCAACAATTAAGCACAGTATACTGTTCGGAAGCAGAATTTGACGTCTAACAATGATTGCAACAATGATTGCAATTCCTTTTAAGTATTAAAAGGCGTCGATCAAATCAGAATGAGGAAAACAAAACCAGTTAGAAATAACAGCAACTTTTTTGTTTTGAATTGACGCATGGGATTGCGCGCGACTGCATCAGACTAAAAAGCGCTGCACGCTGTTTTGCGAAACTGCAATTCGAATATTAATATACGATGAGGTATTACGGAGACCAAATGTGAAAACGTATCCAGTGAATAAGCCAAAATATGCCAACTAAACAAAACACATGTCCTTGCGTATCTTCCTGACAGAAGAATTCGATAGAAGATATTGTTCAAACTACGTGAACTCACGGAAACGAATTATTGAAGAAATTGACTGAAATGGTAGATAAACATAAACATAAGTATATGTATTAAAGGTTTCAGTTTGTATATCGTCGAGTTTAAACTAGTACAGGTATTCAGTCAATATTCATTTGAGTGTTTGTCTTATTTGTAAAACATAACATCTTTCCAAAAAAATCATGATTTACAATAATTGAAGTTTTTTTCCCATATTTGTTTATTAAACACGTAGCATCCTTATATCAAACATTCAACTATTGCTTGCACACAGCATCGCGCATAGAAATGTTAAACAATCGTAACAATTATGTTACACAACACAAGCTGATAACGGCACCCATGTTGATATTGACAAAATATATTGTCAGTGTGTTATACTAAATATGTGCAAATATAAAGAATACACATCCTTAAAACATGCGTGGACACGAATATCTATGAAATTGTTTAATCATCAATTGCTTTTCCACTTCAATTCGTGCACCTAACTTTTTAACACATTTATCGGTGTTACCATTGAACTGATACTTTGTAATGAAAGCGAAACGCTTGAATGATGCATCACATAGTACTTCAATTGATCGTTTAATTATATATTTAAAAACACTGCGAGCTATATTTGTTTATGCCAAGTCTGTGGCAAAATTACATTTCGATCCATGACAATCTGCAAAGCAATTTAGCAATGCAAATTTGGATATATATTATGTGTCTTCAAATAACATAATAACATTGATTAAAACTAAAGTTGCGACTCATTAAAGACACAATATATGCTCATGCAAATGCAAGTACATTTGTAAGTTTGAAAACTGTAATTTATAAGAAAATAGTCATTCATTTTGCTAAATAAGTGCTGGAGTTTCGTGATATTATGTAGATCTGTATTGAAATATTCCTGCTTCTGCAGTATCATACATTTTCCAAAGCCCTTAAGCGTTCGTAGCTGGTAACTGACATTATAACAAAGCTTGCTTGTATATTCCTGCAGCATATTTTCATATTCGAGAAATAATTCCGAACATACAGTGCAACTTAAAGTCACTTTGATATGTTTCAAATGATGTTTTGTGATAATAATAATAAGTCACGTTCATGCAAAATTTCAGGAGACACAATACAATCAACCGTCAATTGTTTGCTTTTACAATGCACTAGAAACATACATTTCTAATGCTTTATTTACCACACACTACCAATTATCTACCTGACAAACTATATTGAAAATTCCAATAGATAATTCAATTATATAAAAAATAAAGAATGGCTATACGTTTTATAAAATGATTTTTTTTATTTATTGAGTTCGTGTTACAGTGTGATATTGTTAAAAATCGTATTTTATTTAAGGATACGGTGAATATGATTAATAGTCCTAATGATTAATATGTTTCGAATTTCATATTGCAATTGATTCAGTATTACTGAGATTTTAAGGATTTTAGATGCTTTAACAATAAAAACAGCACATATACCTCGCAAGAGGAGAATGTTATCCTCCGGTTGTTTTAAGACGTGTTCTATTTTAGTAATTATTAATATAAACATTAGTGTACCTATAGCTGTCCAATTTGCACAACAACTTAAAGGCACTTTAAACAATCTAATCAAATATACGATTCATTTGTGTAATTTGAAAGTAATATCATGGGAATGTTAATTTAATGCCAATAAATATACACTCATCTCTGAGCAGTTAAACAGACCATGATGCAATTAAGTGCTAACTTCCAACCCGTGGTGATTTTTTATTTGCATTTCATACATTTTCTGTGTGTTTTTGTACTCGACATGCCAACCGCTTTCGATGATGTTTCGAACCGAAAATCTTACCCAATATGATTGACCCAAATTTCCCAAGCATCAGAAATATGCTTGATTCGCCAAAACGAATGTAATGATTTATATTAAAAGTGTTCTAAACACTGTTTTAAACCAAGTTTTATGTATTATTTAAACTAAAAGGAATGAGTCATGAGTTCATTTTATATATACCGTTATTAAAAGTCAGAATTTTACTTTTACTTACATATTTTGCGATTACTGAAAATATTGAATTTTCAAGAAGCAGTGTCTCACTTCTGAATGCGTCTTTAATATGTGCTTGTGTCGCCATGTATATTTGGGAAAGCAAAGTTGTTTATAATTAATGGTATAGATACAACAGCAATAATTTAACAAGCATCGTGGTGGAGGTACTGCCATTAATTTTACGGAACATTTCCAACTTAACCGTTGATTGGTATCATTGGTATATACATAAAACGAATGTGTAAACTGACTGCAATATGTTTTAGTAATTATATGCCACCATATCTTGAACGAAGTACTTTTTTTGTGTTTTTTGACGCATCATTTACTTGACAAACCATAATTGGTAAGATGATAATTGCTATATATCAAAACGAAGATATCAAGAAAATGCTGATGTCAATAAAGAGTTGTGAAAGAGCATTCTTTACAACTGAGAGCAATAGAAATGTTAAGTGTACCTAATTTAGCTTAAAAGAAAAAAATGACGATACAGGAATTTTAAAACTTAAGATCAAGTCTTCGCAAACTTTAGGGCTCCATAATTAATTATTGTACTATTACATTTATTAATTTACTTATCTAAGGCTACCAAAATGAGATTCAGTAAAAAAGCTATTGTAAATTGAGTTATTTTTAACTGCATTTTGATTGTTTGTAATGCTCAACAAACAGTTTTAACGAGCATTCGTTAATATGATTATAGTGCTGAATATATGCATTATACATATTATTAGTTTAAACATGTAGCACAACAAATATTAAGTACATTTCCGCGTCTCATACATTCTCAATCGGATTTGATCAATTCCGTTCTATAAACAGTAAATCATATTACATCGCGGGGGTGGTTGCGAAAGTGCAAAGACCACATGCGTTAAAGTATTTTGATCGCAGTTACCAAACATTGAAGCAAGTACATTTGTATTCGCATAATGAATATTTATGTCTGCTGTTCATTTAATGTGACCATCACTATTGCGACAATAAAGATAAACGGTTTTGTTGAAAAACTTTAAATCACATGCTTATCTGTTGGACTTTACTAACGTTTTTAGTTTGTTTATTGATTTACATGTTATCAAACGTTCATTGAGTACCCTGATTAACGATAATTGTTTCTGAGATACTAATAAGCCGTTTCGAACAAATATGTTAACGTGTTCAGCTTTGTTTCTATATCCAGACATGTTTTTAAACTAACTATTCGATCAGTTAATACTGCCAAAATAATACTTGATAAATCACGATTATTATAGTACCGTTGGTACCAATTTACGGTTTTACGCTAAGATGATATCAACTTGGTGTTAATTAGCTATTGGGGTACAGTGATGCCATCCGTTCTTGTGCGGATTAGTTCGTATGTGCGCGTGCATGTACATATGTCCGTCAATTTTATATGTAAAAGACATCTGCCCCCGAACCGCTGGGTATACTATTACGAAACTACGCTGATATGTCTATTTCGTTGTCTTACATTACAGTTCTTAAAAAGGTTTCGGTTAATCGATTAATCACGTCAAGTGACGTATATAAGGAGATATTAAATGACAACTTTGAAACAATCACCTCCTCTGAAACCACGTGGGATAGAATACTTTTGATGTGTTTCAATATATTTTACATCTTAGTTTGGTTGTCTATAAGTTTGTTCAAATCACTCCGCTGGGGTCAAACTCGCCCTGGGGTTATTTTATTGTGTTGATAAATTGCAAATATTAAATGATTTATCATCTGTAACTGCAAATCACAGTGGTTTTGGTATTGGTTATGTTCAATTGAAATGTGATCATTTACCATATAAATTCAAACCATAACACTGGTGTTTGAGGTGACCTATCCCCGTGCATCACATGTTTCATTTTGACGTATACAGAAATAACACGTTAACGTCTTCTTATCTGAAGCCCGAAAGTTTTTTCATATTTTATTTTTAGCATGATCTACATACTTTGTGCAAACCATTACTTAGTCTTAAACCGCTTAGTCGATGGCTTTCATATTCGACCCGCAGTATTATCTTGAGGTCCTCAACACAGTGTGTAAGCAGTAATGCCCTGGAGTCAAATTTATCTCGACTTTGACTCAGCAATTTAAAATTTACTTCATATATAAGTTAACCCACCAAAATATTCGTGTCTGAACGACAACGCCGATGGATTGTATATTTTATATAAGGCATAACCACAGATCCTTAGCCAGTTTTTTTTAATTATGCCCTTAGGCATAAAAAGGGGCCTTACCCCTAGGGTCATCACATGTATAAACTTACCACAACTTTCTCACTCCGACCATTGATCTAATAATACGAACTAATTTGCTGCGGCAGACCAGTTTGCACATTTTTAAACTCAAAATTGAAAACAAATGCCGATATGTAATGTCCCTTCGAACCATACTGGCGTTTGTACTGCAATCGTACAGCGATCAATGAGGCGGTAAGATTGCCAATGACGCCATAGGGTCGTCGTGGTAACGCCTGAAGACGACGTATTAATACCATGAACGTCAGACAGAGCGGAATGAAGGCAACTACTTGTGACAGTGTAAACTTGAACCCCTGATTGGCGATCAAAGAACTATCTCAGCGCAGAAATATTTACTTTTCGAAAATTCATGCCCGGAGATCTATGTTTAAATTGTCATCGGTATGAATTTTAGTAGATTTGCAGCATAATCGTAGATGTACCATGTACAAGTGCATATCATAACCTTCACAGCATATATATTCGCAAAGAACACCTTTAAAAATGAACGGCGATACAAATATCGAAGATATTATATGTTCAGGTTGTAAAAGTCTTAAGGATATACATTTACAAGTGAAGGGTCTATCTCTCAAATGGATCATCTGCAAAAGATAATATTTTAATACCCAACAGATATGCGAAGGGCAAATTAAGATACGTAAAGAAACAACCTCCGTGCTGGAAGGTAGTAGTATTTATTTCACGGTATATTAGTCGTTACTTACCAACGATAGGTAGGTAGCTAAAACAAGTTGCAGAATAACTACAAAGGTGTCGCAATTGCAAAAGCGAGGTTCTAAATATCCATCAGGCAGACAGATAGACAGGACAGATATGTAGAACAAACAAAACCTCAGTGGTGGTGGTTATTGTATTGATTTCACGGTAAATTGGTCGTTATTTATCAACGATATGTAGGTTGTTAAACACAAGCTGTAAAACAACTTCACAACGTTTTGCAATAGATAGAATATGACCATGTGTTGGTTCTATTGTTCATTTATAACATGTTGAAGAATGGATCATTAAGTCGAAATAATTACAGATACAGCATCGATAAATAAGATTATAGCGACTATTAAACAAGGGCACATACAAAACCTGATATCGTTGAATTGCCGATGTTAACAAATAATACAAATATAACTTCAAAACCAATGCACAATTATAGAAAAGTATTTATTTGACAGATAAATTGATTATAAATACCAGTTTGAATTTAGGGGCAAAGAACTACTAATTTTGAAAGATTAAAATGACCAAAGTGGTTCATCTGATCAGTGTTTAGTAGTTTGCAAATAAAAAAGAAGATCCAACGACTTTTTCCTCCAACCGCCCTTTAACAATCCGCTAGAAAATATATTGTGAAATTGTGAGTAAATTCATTTTCACTAGTTTAGCATTGTGGGCAATGTCATCCATACTTAAACGATGCACTATTCGTTTTAAGAAGTTGGTAATACAACAGCGAATGCAATTGACATATTTTGGAATACACACATGATATCATCATACTATACTTTGTACATGACTACATGTAAAGTAGAGGTATAATGCTGCCCATAATGGTATATGTGTCCTAAAACACCAATGCTGTAGTAATAACTTATCGAATCGCAATCTCATTCAATATACTTCTATTTAGAGCCGCGTATCCGATAACTTGGATGCGGGGTGTTAACGAAATTGCGACTTTTACACCTGATTGCAGTATTAACATTCTAGGCAAATACAAAATAGAAAAGCCGACAATATCCGTCAAAAGAACAGTGATTTACTCAAATTGAAAAAAACGATTATATGTTGAGAGTGTCCATTTTATAAAAGGCATGCTCATCAAGATTTAATTGCAAGCAATACCAATGTTGTCCATAAAAGTAAAACTGTTACCATAAATTGAATATAATCCATGTTACCAGTACATTTATAAACGCACAACAAGTATTTATCTTGGAAATATATATAATATGAATATGGATATATAATATAATCGTATATTGGATATTGTTGATGATGATGATGATGACGATGATGATTATAATGATGATGATGATGATGATGATGATGAAGATGATAACGATGATGATAATGATGATGATGATGATGATGATTATGATGATGATGATGATGATGATGATGATGATGATGATGATGAGGATGATGATGATGATGATGATGATGATGGTGATGATGATGATGATGATGATGATGATTATGATGCTGCTGATGATGATGATGATGATGATGATGATGATGATGATGATGATGATGATGATGATGATGATGATGAGGAGGAGGAGGAGGAGGAGGAGGAGGAGGAGGAGGAGGAGGAGGATGAGGATGATGATGATGATGATGATGATGATGATGATGATGATGATGATGATGGTGATGATGGTGATGATGATGAAGATGATGATTATGATGATAATAATGATGATAATGCTGCTGCTTCTGCTTCTGCTGCTTCTTCTGCTTCTACTTCTGCTTCTGCAGCAGCTGCTGCTGCTGCTGATGATGATGATGATGATGCCAAATCATATTAAGCTCCTTGCGGGTATCTGACTTGAACCAGCAACGCTGGATAAATCACTGCCTTTATAACCAGCCACGTAGTACGATAATTTAACCGATATTTGTTTATTAATTTAGGTAATTATTTTATTTAAATGAACCTAAACTTAAAAAAAATATCAAAAAATAAAAGAAAATGAAAGTACTCTACATAATATATTACTTAAACAACAAAATAATCCTAACAAATCTGGTAAGATTTTCTTGTGATGGCAGAGATTGTATGCGAGAGCCAGGGACGACAAATCTGCGTGGAGGTTGACACAGTATCCTCCTGTATGTGATCTATTTACTTTACTTCCGATTAAATTCTATTAAATTCTATATAATCCTAGTCGTTTACATCAGATTTGTAACATTACACAGAACCTCATAAAACTCGTAAATACCCATACATAATACTAGATTACTGATATTGAGCATAATTGTGTTGGTTCACGCACACCTTTGCAATGAAACTGGTAATTCCGTTTATATGAATTCAACACAATTATTTACTAAACGCAAATCAAACAAAAATGCTCGCTGGCGACATTCTGTTGCTGGAACATGTCGTCTGGGAAAATCCTTATGCGGTAAAAGTGATTAAACATATTCATCATAACATTGACGTATTAACATTAATATCAATATGCCATTAACCCAATGCATTACTTAACGTACGTTCCCTTTAACAACACGTTATTTTTGGTTTTACATAGGTCCACCGTTTATTTTTTCATAAGCATATGTTTGTTAGTATAAATTGATTGTGCATGAATCATTTAAAAACCCTTACTTTGCGTATATGGATGGTAATGTATAAAATAAGATCATTAATAATAGACTTGTTAATTATGCAGTAAATGCGATTCCATTACCGACCCACGCTATTAAAATAATGTATGCATACAGTAACTCATTGTTATAAAAACTGTTTTCAATCAGACGCTTTCATAATTGTTAAGGTTCGTGGATATCACTTTTAAAGCACACACGCAACTGTATGATGCATTATTACGGTATTCTAAGAACTGATGTGCATATCAATATTTACTTCCAAAAGTTAATATTGTTTTGTATCTTTTCTGATCCTAATGTCGCAAAGAGACCTTCATACGACATATATATGTCTGATAAGGTTCAGTTCATGAGTAAATTATTTCAACAAGTTTAACCTTTTTCTAAGTAAAAGATTTGAAGAACCTTAATGAGACACTCGACAATGTATTTTCACGTACAATTGTTGTTTAGTCTATTCTATAAAGATTATACGAGCCCATGTCATGGTGATGCTTTACAATTGCTGCGTTAATGTTAACATGCAAAAAAAAAGGTTGAACCACAAAATGTTTATGAAATATTTAGTCTTATCAAACAAAGTATTTATCAATTCGAAAACATGCTTTTAGGTTAAACAATATTAATGTATCATATTTTGTCGAATAACTTACAATGAGGAGTATATATTTGTATGAATCAAATCACATATGAAGTACTAAATGTATCGTGCAACACTTTATGAATACTTACAGTGCTGATACAAAGAGAGCAGCATATAGTCAGGACAAATAACGCGATAAATATGTCATCCTCCTCCTCCTCCTCATTTTCTTTACATATCTTGTCGTTGGTGGAAATGACGGACGATAATACAGAACTTCCTCCAGTCAGGTCTGTCTCAGATTAATTTATCCACGTGCACGGATATCTAAACGGTCACGTAGTCCATTAAGCATTTCTTCTGACGGCCTCGGCCGCGTCTTGCTTCTAGCGAGCCCTTGCGACGTGTCCAAACCACGCAAGCTTTTGTCGTTTTTAGGTCGCCTGTAGGGTCACCTGTAGGTGCTTTTGAGGACACACACGTGTTGCAGTGATGGTACGAACGTAAATGTAGGATATGCGTTATATTCGAGATATTTGAGTCCAAAGTTCTGTTATGTGTCCGCGTGAGGCGTCCAGGTCTCCCAACACAGACAGGGAGTGGATAATACGAGGGATTTGTAAAGCCTGTACTTGGTTGGGAAGCTGATAGAACTATATGACTTGTTCTTAAGCTATATATACGTTGTGAAAACACATTTATTTGCGCTGGTCGGCACTTGTTTACACCAATGTCGGTATGTCGTGATAGTTGTTTTTTTTGTTTCCGATACAATTTTTTCCCGCGTTGTCTTTAAATGTTTCGGAAATCAATTTTAACAATGCGAGCCATGTTGGAAGCATAATACACTTTGAAAGATGTGTTTTTACCAGGCATCGCGGTTGCAAAAATCACATTTCAAGGTAACACGATTAACATGTATTGAAAAGGAACTTCTAAGTTTAAATGCCGTTAAAATTAAAAATATTTATCGCTTGATATATTGTATGACAACATTTGATAGATAATAGAAAACGAAGTTGCAGATTTATAGTTATCATTACTGTTATTGTTTATCATAATTGTCATGCTTTTCAGGCCGACATTATGTTTTATTTTAATTCAAGCATATTAATACTTTTAAACAGTGTAATCCGCATTTATTAGCATATAATACGTATAAGGCCATGGTTATATAGACAATAAAAAATCATATACATGTACAATATAATAATATAGCTCTATCGAATAAAGACATTTTAAATCATGATAAATATTTGTGCATATACCGAGGATCAAACATATACAACATATACGAATTTCATATGATTTTTCAATCATATATAGTTGATATATTACAGATTTAGTATACAGGGTATATGTTGAAAACCTAGTACAAATGACATGTCAAGTAATTAATTTTATTACGTACATAAATCCATTAAACAAGCCTTAGTAATAACATGATTAATTATATTTTACGATCATCATCGTACATTACTCATTGTTATACTTATGTGTTTTATTTATAAAAAAAGTGTTGTCAGAAAATCTTGTGTGCACAAAAGGGCATACTTAAAAACAAATGGTATTATCTTACTGAAAAAAATACTAACATATTTATTTTAAAATACAAAGAAACATTAATTTTACGTAATATCGCATTAATAACAAAATAATATGATCATAATAGTTTTAGGTAGCATATAATAATGCATATAAAAGAACATTTCTTTGTCTATTTATATTCAAGTAAAAGTCTCTTCCATAGTTATGAACAAGACAGTTCGGTTCTGTTATAAATAACACACATGATATTATTATGTAACAGTTTGTTTTATTCCGGTTACTGAATCATACGCTGAAGGAATACAGAATTGTGGGAGACTCAATTTTCTGTATACACTATACTTAATATAATACAATTCAAGCATAACTTATCAGTTTTATTGGGCCTTTATTAACATATATAACTATAAAATATGTTTATCAATGTGTGTCAATGTATACACATCTGTTCAGATAAATAAATTTATGCTTTTCAAATCATTAATATAACCACTGGCCAGGGGCGTTGGTTAATTGCGGTTGGAAATACGTTCGTGTTTATGAGATACTGTTACTGCTAAACTGTCTGAGGAATTATCATCGTTCATTTATGATAGGCGAATAAGAAGAAAAATAGCCGTTTGTCAGAAAGCTGCCGGGGATCAGAAAAAAACAACACACAATAATAATTTCAAAAATATTATTTGTTTAACCCGTTAATTAATATCTAGACTATTCAACACTCATATCTGTTCAACATTACGTATTTTGGCTACACCGTTTATGGTTAACCCGATTTATATATTCAAAATATCTACACACAATGCCATTTTTGTGTACGTGGTGTTCACTTTACTTGGTAGACATCGTAAAACACCACATTTCAAAAATGGATAAAAACAATTCGAGACACGTCGCTTGTGACAAGAACAATCCTTGACGATTCTTTATGGTATAGGCCTATTTTGTCGAGAAAATTGTATATCCTTGTTTACATTTTTAGATTTGTTAAGCCAAAACTAAATAGTTATAATTAATACTAACAAATACAATAAACGTTAACGTGTTTACCAATTGCATCTTTTGACAAAAAATGAACGAGTTTATCGTTTATTGATACAATATGCGATATTATTATATACCATATTTTGATATTATCGTCAATTGATTATGAAGGTTTTTATTCCAAACAAACCGATCCGTTTTGAAGGAAGTCAAAATTGTCCGACATTACCCTTTTCAATCAGCCTGATACAAACTAAATGGCAATTGAAAGTGTCACACCCGTCCTTTCTGTTTTCGTTTTTCTATCTTTAGCTTCACCCGAGGTTTGCATTGTATTACGCTACATGCGACATAACAACTGGTCAAACGCTTTATGGATATTCAAGATTGGACAAGACACATGAGAAATTATACATAATTTAATTGATATTCAGACGAATTGACAGGAAAATTGGCACATTTCTTCGAATAAACCCTTGAGGTCGTCAAGTCGCCGTGGCGAATTGAATATGATGTCCGCCAAGCGAGTCCGCCTTGAAGTCACGGGTTCGATCCACATTTTAGGATCGTTGTTTACATATCCCCCCCCCATATACACCAAGTACTGGTTCAATTCTCAAGAAACGTACCCGCGAGGGTTTCAAATAAGTAGTAAGTATTTTAAATGCATACGAGTTCAAATAAATAGGTTTAAACTATAATTTTTCGATTGCATGTTTGGTCTGCAAATGTACACAATTGCATAATTTAACGGCAGGTGTCAATTATATCATTGTTAGTTATTTGCATTCAAGTTTATCTCAGTAAATTGAAATTCAGATGCTCTCGTATAGTGATGTTACATTTCAAATGCCATGTTAGGAGTTTTATGTAAGTACACGTGTATGCACGTTTAGCGATTGAGTATGGGCTTTGAGGGCACAGCATGCTTTTACTTCGGTTATATATTTAAATAGTAAACAAATCGTAAGGTTCTCAATCTTATTTGTTCATAAGGACCGTGAACAATGAACCTCTCTCGAGAAGTACATGAATTTCTAAAACTTACACATGAATTACTGTATTTAAAATAAAAAGGTGATACAAATTTAAGTCTGGGATAAGACGAAAATAATTATGAACATCGTAAATCTTGTTAGACGTTGCACTAATTATGTATCGTGTGCGAATAAGAAAGCCCTTATTTGAAGTGTATTGTGTAGTATGACCCATCCTTTCTTTTAACTGTTGTCAGAGACTTGCCCATGTCAATATTGTATACATATGTGAACGAAGGGCCGAGGATTATTCTAAGGCTGGAGAAGATCCGAAAAGCCGTTATCGCGTACCCAGAGCCTCTAATATGGTACAGCAAGATAGGGACTGAGTTGGAGATGTTAATGCTGGAATGTATGGTTAGACACTATTTGGTCTTAGGTGAAAACGACGAGGTTTGGGATACAAACAATATGGATTCTGTAGAAGAAACTATGTTGCAGAAATTATACAGATGTTTGGTAGTGTCCGATAGTATAAATGACGAGTTGATGGCACGAATCAACGAGATAGTATACACTATTGCTCTCAATTTAAACGTAAGCGATTTGGATATCTGTATGATTTGGCAAATATTTTTTAGAATGTTGTGTTAAATAATTATGTAATATTTAACACAATATTAATGGACGCATATCAAACTGATAACCGAAATCGAGGCCGTCATTAACGGTTGTACTTTGAAATTCACGTCATCTTACATAAATAATCCCTAGCCGTTGACACCTTCACATCAGCTGTACAATTGCTATATAACGTCACTTTCGCATGAGACTACTGACGACATCGGGAGACAGTCGACACCTGCGAGCCATGACAAAATGCAAGGGCTGTCTAAGAGAAAAACGATACTCATCCACCATTTCTGGGGACGATAGAAGGACCAGTACCTTTCAGCCTTTCGTGGGCGTCATCGAGGATCCAACGATAAGACGATATGGGTCGTTAAAGTCGTCAAAATACATGACGAGTCCTCAAAAAGCAACTTGAAGGTCGCAGTCGTTACCGGACGCAACGGACGTATTCGAGCTGCACGAGTTCGCATCAGCAATGACCAGCGTTCTTATATGCGAATTACGTCATTGTATCCCACAGAAAGGAACAATTAGAGACTGAATTCTTGACGCCAGTAGTTTGATAATACTGACACATAATCATACTGTGTTATTATATCTTATTTGTTATGTTGTTTTCGTTTGTAAGTTAATAAAACTATGTATGTGTTTTCTATTTTTCGCGAAAATGTTGTAAGATAGGCGCGACATCGAAATATAATTGTTTTTTTATAGTCAGTTGTACATTTGAAACGTTATTAAAAGATAACACTATGATTGCGTTTCTCTTCACTTTAACAACCGAACAACAGTAATTCGATAGCCAACAAGTATATTACTAGCTGTTTGCAATTAGTTTCTGGTCGCACACACAGGCAGCGTTACCATGACAACAAACTAAACTATGTGTTACACCCACCCTATTAGCCCCTCCCCCATATCTCTTGATGGCCATCAGGTCACTTGGATGAGTGGTTTAGGTGTATGCATGTTTTGGACCAATGTTGTATGAAGCTACCGAAACGAAAACCATGCTATATAAATAAAATTGTATCGTTTCAGTCCGGAAGAGGCTCTCATCGTCGAAACACTCGATCAAATAGTGAAACATATGTCTGAATCATAGGCGTATCGTGTCATTTCTTATCGAATTTTGACTTGATAAACGCACGTTAACATATACCCTCTTACAATAACATACTACTGTGGGAAACCCTATCATTCCGATCGAGCTCAATCGTTATTCGGCCAGTATGTAATAATATCTGAAATGTTGATTAGAAAATGTCAGACCATATCATCCGTAATTGTCAAATCAATAACGGATTTAAATCGAAGTAGCCATCATCACGTATGGACACGTGTCATATAGTTTTTCTAAGCCTGAAATACCATGATAAAAAACGTGGCTCGAATCGTGATGCTAGTGACGGATCGGACGACGGTGGGAACTTTGTATATGTCAATTCACATTTTACTTATATAAATATCACTCATTATTTCCAGAATCATCGTAAAAATCGTTAATATCATCATCGTCACATTCTCATCATCGAAATGATATATTAGTTATTGTGCACCTGTAGGCCACTGAATACCATTATTTGATGTACGTGTCTATTAAAGTATATGCTCCTTTTTAAATAACTGAAATTTTAACGATTTTGTATAGCCATATTTAAATGACATACCAACAAATATGCTTATTACTCAAACAACTGTGATAGATTCCCGTAAATTTGCCTTATCAGCTAGCAAATAATGCCCTCAATGCAGACTTTGATAATTACGTTGGCGTTTATCAAAAGCTCAATACTCTTTCAAATTGCCCAAAGTTCGCTTAATGTCAGCAGCACTTATCCTCAAACATATAGAAATGAATAACAATTTTTTGAAATATATCTATATACATATGGAAACAGCTTTAGAAAGGAATTAATACGTGACAACGTATTTTAAGTTTTAACGTATTGCTACATTATAATAAACCGCTTAGAATCAAATAATATTTCATACTTATTTCATTTTTACATTCTATAGAATGTCGCTTCAGCTTGACATTAAGAATACAGTGCATACAAAAACTATTTCGATAAATATGTATGTAAATAATTTGTGATAATACTATTTTCTGATATAATTATATGTAACGTAAATATGAGTAATGTTCTATTAATTGAACATATTGATTTCTATGTATTTAAAAAAAACATGTCCACGTGTTAATATTTGTAGCGTTAATATTCAAGAACACTCAAATATCATGTATAAGGTTGTAAATTCTCCCATCAATATATTAACTAGATTGTTCTGACAATAATCCATAACTTTAATTTTTTTTTTTCAATATCGACATTTTGAACGTAACTCGAAACAGTAGTGTATGCGTAGTAAAATAATGCCCTGTTGAATTAGAAAAATCGGTCATATAGAAGTCACTCTTCATCAATATCACATGTTTGTATTAGTAAAAATAAGTAGTATACATATTAGTCACTTTTTTATATTATTATTCACAATATTATTCTATTTTTATAATTACTTGTGTAGTCTTGTTTGATGCAATTGATCAAATTAATATTGTCGCCGTTTTTTCCTGGTTACAATCGGAACTTACACGCTTTGGTTTTGAACTCATATGTTTATTTCAAATGAACAATCCATCACGTACCGAGAATGTAAATGGTAAATAACGGCCACCGGAAAAACTTTGCGAAACCGAAATTTCGCAAACTTAAGTAACCTTTTTCTTGAAGATTTGCTTATTTGTGATTAAGTATAAGATAAAAGTCTTACTTGTGATTAATAATTGGTTATATTTGCTTAAATAAAGCGTTTTCTTCACTATGAACTTTATTTGCAAAGTTGGGAATCCCATGGGATTTCTGAATAATCACATGGGATTTTTCTTTATCCCATGGGAATTTCGGTTTATCCCATGGGATTTTTCTCCAGCTTTTATTATGGGAGAAAAAATCCCATGGGATTTTCAAAAAAATAAAACACGTTCGTTTAGGCTAAGTTATCGATTTTAAGATTTGTTAAAAAAATCCCATGGGATTTGTTCTGATTTTTAGAGATTTATTCATGTAACGTTCAGAAACACTACATTTTAA
The DNA here is from genome assembly GCF_020536995.1 of Dreissena polymorpha. Classification (NCBI taxonomy): domain Eukaryota; kingdom Metazoa; phylum Mollusca; class Bivalvia; order Myida; family Dreissenidae; genus Dreissena; species Dreissena polymorpha. The sequence goes on from NC_068359.1 coordinate 75,279,176, forward strand.
CAAATGATGAACAATTCTCGCGATTTTAACGCGTTAAATCGTGTTTAAAAAAAATAAACATTTTACATTTTATATCGTTTATATATGTGTATATCTAATTAGTGTGCATAGTGAATGTTTTAAGATTTTTGGTACAAAAAAGGTGTATTATTTTAAAGATTTGCACTAATCTTAATAGATTAAATTCAAATCAATTCAATAAACGATGACAAATTCAATAGTGATACTTCTGGATACTTCTAGATAACACTTTAATCACCTTAGAAAATCGACTAGGTTAACATATGTTTCTTTTCTGCAAATACACGTTAATATTTAACCCAACAATACAGTCACTTATAACCTTTTCCAGACGCGGCACGTCTACGGTACATAGTTTACGGTGACACTATGCATATGATGAAAATGCACTAATTTAACGAAGTACCTGCGCAGGCGTGAAAATAATTACACCAAACATATATCCACGATGGAGACACTATATTATATTATATTATATTATATTATATAATATTATAGTATATTATAGTATATTATAGTATAGTATAGTATAGTATGGTATGGTATGGTATGGTATGGTATGGTATGGTATGGTATGGTATGGTATGGTATGGTATGGTATGGTATGGTATGGTATGGTAGAGTAGAGTAGAGTAGAGTAGAGAAGAGTCGAGTAGAGTAGAGTAGAGTAGAGTAGAGTAGAGTAGAGTAGAGTAGAGTAGAGTAGAGTAGAGTAGAGTAGAGTAGAGTAGAGTAGAGTAGAGTAGAGTAGAGTAGAGTAGAGTAGAGTAGAGTAGAGCAGAGCAGAGCATAGCATAGCATAGCATAGCATAGCATATATAAAATTGTGCGTACAATTTATTTTGGTTTTTCGTTTTGATGGCCTATCTGACAGCATATTCACAGAAAAAAAGACGATAAAACCTAGGTGATATGAAATCATACTCATTGTTTACTTTGCGAAAATTATAATATAATAGATATACAATGTACCACAATGGTATCGTATCGTAACGAAGAGCTTTGATCTTGGTGATCGTGTTGATCGTTGACTTTCATTGACCGCATTGACATGTGTTCGTGTGCGGTTGCAAAACAGCGAGGACATAGAAAAAGCATATTTAAAAACCCATTTTTCTCAATTGGAACGCTCTTAACGGACCTATGTAATCGTAAACGGGTGACGCATGGACTTTTGTATCGGGAATAGATCACAAACGGGCGCAAAGCAATTTATCTTCACGGATGGACTGACATCGCATCGTACCAAAGTCTAAACAATCAAATAAAGTCCACGATCAGTAATGTGTTGTTCGTAAAAGAAATTACGACGGTAGAAAAATAGCACTTTAGAGAGACCACAATCTGGTTCATTTTATCAATCGTTGCGTCCTTGGCGGACAAAATATTTTGAAAAACAACAAAGCATAAAACAAGAAAACACAAAGTTCTTCAAAGGCGTGTTTCAATCTCAAATACACATTATCGACAGTAGTTCCAGTCAAGGACAATACTTCAGTCAGCACACTAGAGATCAAAATTGAGGATATTAATTTTTATTCAGGGATGTCAATTGTTTACAATCTGGAAAATAAAACCGTGAGTTTGAGAAAGTAGGTTCCTTACAGGGATGAAAGGGAGATCAGCCGCCCGAGCCGTGGATAATTGTTTTATTGTAGTCTTCTAGTTGCTATTCCTGGTGAGTACATGCGGAATTTTACGCATGTGCATATGTCACTCTATAAAAAATTGACAATGTAATTAACAACGTCAATATATATAATATGGTAAACATAGCGTTTGCAATGCGTTACTGCAGTGATTTAATTTGCTTATCGATCATTTTAATTTTCAAGATGACGTATATTTGCAATTGCAAGATTTTCGAAAAGAAGCGAAGAGGTTTCGTCAGTTAATGTTCATGTCCGTGACGGCAGCTCATTTATCAGAAATCAATAATAAAAGACCAGGGAAAATCGGTGTCAACATCATTTCTTCTAAAATGATCGCGCACTCGAATTGTCACTACGCCCAATCCCCTTTAACATTTACATTGATCTCAAAATCGATCCTTGACGGCTCAAATACGATTTCCGGAATAATTTTGACTATTAACACCCCTTAATTATAAAAATGATCTTTCGAATAAAAAAGACACGCTATATTGTAACAAAATACTAACAGTTTAAAATAGTTAAACGTTGTCATTTTATAAAATAATTGAGTCTTATTCGTGATTTCAGCGACTGACATCGGGAGCGGCCGGTCGTAGACAAATACACTTTACCGCTACCGTGTACATGTACATGTATATTGAATATCTTGAAAAATAGTAATTTCAAAGCGTGAAATAATATTTAATTTTGAGTATGTTTATTTTTTCATGTTTTTTGTATTGCTCAGATGTTAAGTGTTTCTTTGCAAAATACCAGCATCGGAAAATTGCAGAAGAACTAAGGTTAAGACTATCCCAATGAGCTTTTATGAACTCCGGCCGTGGTAAATAAAAAAGTTCAGTAATACTTGACGTTAATGTTTAAGAAATATTTTGTTGTTGTTTCTCATATACATATGGTGCCTGTTATATGCTATTGGATGTTATGTAGATTGTATATATTGCATAAAGCTTAATTACACAAAAAACTAAAAGTGCAGCTAAACTTATAGCGGGGATTTCGGTAATTCTACATTCGCCCGCCTAGTACCGAAATCCCCATATTTACGCCTTAAAGGGGCCTTTTCACAGATTTTGGCATTTTTTAACTTATTCATTAAATGCTTTATATTAATAAATGTAAACATTGGATCGTAAAAGCTCCAGTAAAAAATCAAGAATAAAATTTATAAAAAGGAAAAGAACATTGCCCGGTGCAGGTTTCGAACCAGTGACCCCTGGAGTCCTGCCGGAGTCCTGAAGTAAAAACGCTTTAGCCTACTGAGCTATTCCGCCGAGTACACATGCTTGACGTATTTTATACCTTATATAAGCAATCTTCGTAGTTTCACAAAATTTAACGACAAAAACAGAACTCTCCAAATTATTCAATCGTTTCGCGTTGCAACGCTTTATAATTTTTAGGTTTTAAAATCGTCAAAAGATGCATATAATGGCTATATTAGACCATGGTAAATGTTTAGTATTACTGTTTCCTCACAAATATCATAACTAAAACGAAAATTTGCGAATCTGAAACAACTTTTTTCAATTTTGTCAATTTACCAAAGCGTGAAAAGATCCCTTTAAAGGGTCAATAGGTCATCGGTATGAATGGTTTTTGACTTCACATGAATGTTAAGGTGTAAAAAAATGATATTAATGTTAATTATTAAGCACTCTTGACAGCATTAAGTTGCCTCTCAGTGGGGATTTCGGTAATTCTACACAAGAACTTAAACGCGCGCCGGTACCGAAATCCTGCTGTACAAACCTTCAAGTGTCAACAAAATTATTATAGTGTTTTGTTTTCATTAGCAACCAGTGACATGTATTATCTCCCATTCGGTTACTTCTTTTGGAAAATAATTAGCGGGGATTTCGGTACTGCTACATTCGTACGCCCACAGCCGAAATCACCCATGTTTACGCCAATCCCCCATATAACGCCTTAAAGGGTCTATATGTCATTATGTTTGGGTTTTGGCTTTGCATTAATGTTTATTTGCACACAATCATATTAGTGTTAATCATTAAAACACTCTTATCAGAATATTTTTTCCATTATTAAATAGTTTATTAATGTGAATAAACGAATATTCAATGTGTAAACGAATGTAAAAAAGGTAAAATGTACATTTAAAACATTGGTTACACAAAAGTATATGTAAATATAACATGACATAGTAATAATAAGTCTTCAGAAAGTATTTTCCAAACAAATCAGATGAAACAAATGATATCGTACTACCTTATTTGCAATATGCTATACACTTTTGCAATTTAGTTATCAATGTTTAATCAAAGCATAAATCAGCATATGTTGCCTCTTAGCGGGGATTTCGGTAATTCTTAACAAGCACATAAACCCGCGCCGGTACCGAAATCCCCGCTGTACAAACCTTCAAGTGTAAAAAAATACTGATTTAGGTTTAAATAAAGGGCACAATAGTATTTTTGGCCACCGAAAAGCACTTCCGCGTCAACAAAACGATTGAAATTATGTCAGAAACCCAGCTTTTCATTGTATATATTGCAATACACCATCGGCCGCCGAGAGCGGAATACTGCGCTTGGCCGCTAAACAATGTGGATTGCATCAAATTAAATGTCAATTTTCGATTTTATTACAAAAATAAACACTGCTATTTTATAAATATGTCAAGCACGTACACTAAACAAAAAATCGATATATCTTTATGTAATGTAGAAAAGTAAAGCGCTTTATATATAACAATGTTTTATAATGTCTCTCTGGTTGAGTAAAAAAAACTAAACAAAACCATGTAGAACATACAATATGTTTTTATGATTAAAAAAATTATTTTATGATGCACGTGATGTTTTATAATTGTTATAAGTTCACGTGTCATTGAACGAGTTAAGGGAGAGATGCGAATTAAATTACACATAATTAAAAACGGATACTATACTGTCAGCTTGATTTATAAATTGTGTTCCATCGCGCCAATATATTCATTGTTCCATGAAATTGTGTATAAAAGCAAAAAATTGAAATTATGTCAGAAATCCTGCTTTTCACATGAAATGATCTTTAACACTTTATTTATTCCAATCAGGTAAATAACAAATACAATAATAGGGGAATTCTATACTGTGTATTAGCAACCTGTTGTGGTGATCCCTATCTTATCCGCTCAATACACATCCACCTGGCTACTTTACAGAAAAAAAATAGATTTACTTCCAAAATAACTGATTTAATTAATTGCTAACTTGTTGTCTACATTTTAAATTAACAACGATAATGGATCAACATCACCGTTGCACAATTATTAAGTTCACAGTAATCTGTACTTTAAATAGAGATAGCCTAATTAAAGACGGTGCTAATAAAGAACAAAGCGTGAATGTGGATATTAAGAAATAAGATCCTTTTTTGCATGACACTGGCAGTATATCATTTTATCTTATATAAATAAGCAACATTTAAGACATGGATAAAATTAAAATAAGACACATTTGCATCTTTCATTTCTAGAAAAAAAAATAAGCACGCAGTCACATATAAATAAGATATATTGAAGACACAGAAAAAAATAAATAAGACACAATTGAATCTTTCACTAAATTTTCTTAAAAAAAACATGTGAAACTGAAGAAAAACATTTATTACTGACACATTATTCTAAAAGTCGACTGACAACTTAAGTTCAAAGAGGGATTTACAATTAAATAAGATCCATTTTCGCATGATGCTGGTTGTAGAGCAAGCAATACATTTCTTACTGACACATTATTCTAAAAGTCGACAGGCAACATAAATTCAAAGAGGGAACCACAATTAAATAAGATCAATTTTCGCATGATACTGGTTGTATAGCAAGTGGTCACATATTAATTACAGCTTGAATTAGTTGCAATAATTTTGTTAAGTGCGCGTGCCACTGAACGTTGCGTTAAGCGAGAGTGTTGTCATTTTGTTAGTTTTATATTTTGGTTTTATGTATAATTATTGCTTGTTTTGAATTTGAAATAAACGCTTTCTGGCAAATAAGCATCGTCTTAATTTTAATACAAATAATGAACATTTGACATATAAAATGTCCAATAACATACCGGCAATAACATTATATATATGTTAATTTCTTTGCATGTTTATACCGAAATTATAGCCGACATCGGCAGTTAGGGAAAGTTTGTGACACACTTTAACACATCAAACATGCATGATAGTTCTTTTTTCATATGATATCCCCCTGGTTGCTTACCGGTGTATTGATGCAGTTAACGAGCCCCCCGCCGGGACTACAGTAGGGTGCTAATACACACGTGTATCGTGTTCAGTACCCGATCCATGCTACAACGTGTAAGAACGGGAATTTCGGTAATTCTACCTTTTTAAGGCTCGGATATCGAAATCACCGTTACTCCGATAAACGATCATAATTAGGCTTATGTATGAAGTGAAAGGACAGTTTAAAGTTTCCATTTTGCACGTTAATGATTCTGATAATATGGTGACAAAGGCAGCAGTACTATGTAGTATTGTGTTTGACCGGAGAGTAGCGTGATCTGTGTCGGTGTTGGGCGCTCTGAGGGCGCAATCCGGCTACATAGGTACATAGGAACCTCTTGTGGCTATAGTCCATGGATCGGGTTCGGCAGACAGGGAACATGTAAATTTGTATATGTATGTTTTATACCTTAGTTACCTAAACGTATATTTAACCTGCTTACTTATTTACTGAGGTTTGAGTTAGTCGCAATGATTGTAGATACGTTGTACTATATTTAGTAAGTATTTGGAGGACGAGTGGCACGGGCACGCGATGAATTATCACTTATGCAAGAAACGCGTTTTGTTTATATACGTATTTTTGATATTCCGATATGCTTAAGGGAGGTAATTTATTCAAGTAAAACGCGAGATTTTTTGCGATGCCTTTTTCTAACTCTTGTTTAATTAATTACATACGAATATACAGCTAAATTTAAGATGATTTTTACCAGAATTTTTTTTCGGAGAAAGATATATTGAGATTTTGATATTCCATAGAATGCGAGTTTCCATATATATTTTCTATTGCAGGGGAGGTAATTTAAAATGTTAAAGTCTCCGAATTGGTCTTTGTTGTATATATTTACGTTTATTTTCAAGCTAATGGCGATTAAAAAATTAATTATTATTAGTATGTGCTCACATGGATATTGGTACGGATATATCGTGTTCATATAAATGTTACTACATCCATTATTCATCATTCAGGTCGGGTTACACAAATCTCGTGAAGAGGCTAGTAGGACCTGTAAACAAACTCCGATACACACACCCTTCACTCATCGTGGCGCTCTCGCATGTCTGAGGCGATATATTAGACCGATGTCATATATAATACTGTATTCGCTGGTATTTTCGGTTAATATGATAGATTGCTTAGGACACAATGAATCTAGAGTATTTATATTTAATCGAAGAGAGCTCATTGTTGTTTCTGGCGGTATTCAATTTCTGGTATAGTTTCGCGATTAAAGACGTCGGTTCTCGGTTAGGAGTTAGGTGTGGAATGTTCTTATTTGTTAATGTGCCAAGTGCTTAAAGGCGGTTTATCGCACTTTATTAGTCGGCGTTTCAAGAGAATGGGTAATTAATGCAAATCAGTAGGTGCTTAGAAGACTTAAGTACGACAAGAACCACAACTCACTCTGCTAGGAACGATTACCACTGTCTGTCTGCAGCAGACGACAAATGATTCTGCTCTAGCAGTGAATGTATATACCAGCTTGTAAACGCCATTGGCCAGTCTAGTGTTTATCATTAAAATATGTACATATTGGCTGCTTTCATCTTGCCTGATGTCCAATGTCTATTTACATTCTGCTTAATGGTATCATGCATGTGTACAGATGCAACATTCTTGTTCGTTAATTGCATGCTGCATATGTGTATGTTGGTTTGTGCAGAGAGACTTGTGCAATAGGCACAGTGCATAATGGAATCAAATATTTATGCGTTTAATAAATTAACGCGATGGCAAGATGTGAGTTTCACCCAAGCACAAAGCAACATACTATCCTGCATGATACAATGTTGTCAATTGACAGTCATTCCGAAATGCTACGGAGGACTACGGAAATTTACGGCGTATAACGGAAATTTTATGTTAAAGGAGAAGTTGCGCCCCTTTGTAAAATAATTGCTACTGAACCGAAATTAACCGCGTGTTTGTAGACTTAACTTTTTTTTTGGTTAATGACTAACCATAATTTTTGTACAGTAATTTACCTTCAATAACCAAAGAAAGTCTATGGATATATTTGAATATATGCTACTAATGCATGTATGCAGAGCTCCAGATAAGACGCTTAAAGTCGTAAAAAATTGAATTAAATTTAGTAAAAAAGTAGACTCTAATTCTGTGCGTACGGTTACACATTGGACAAATAAAATAAGAATTCAAAATGTGTGATCATGCGTAAAACTCATTATCAATGCATATAATGTAAACATTTTATCAATGAGTTCCCACTCGTCTAGGCCCTCATTACAATTATGAAATCAACAGCACTTTAACGTTATTATGAATAACAGACCATCTTTACAACAGTCGAAAAGCCGAACGTTTTCCATTATCTGGTCCTTTTATCGCAAAAAGTCTGCTGTAACCCGGCAATTGTCATGAGCTCTTCTTAGACTATAAACCTAAATGCGGATGTGCCAAAAATTATACTTACCTGAAAAAAAGAATTAATAATAGACTTTAAGGCTGGATTTTTTTATAGAGTGTAAACCAAGATTTTGCTGAAAAAGTTATCTGGAACATTGCATGTATGTTGAGAGGAAATCGATTACATAATTTCAAATTTACTAGAGTACTTTTATATTGCACCACATAAAATGCTATAAAACTATAATATTGAAGTGCACATATAAACTTTATTATAGATGGGTAGGTATTTCGTGTCAATCTCTTTCACATATGAAAGAGCTGTTGGTCATGCTGCTTTAAGTACATATAGATGCATGACACAATTTAGATTAAGCAAAATAAAACACTAGGTATTTGCCAAGAGTCAAATATATACGAGCAAAAAGAGCGTAACCGCGCATGTAGAACTTACTCATGTAGAATTGAAACTCTTATTGCTTTCTTTCGAAATAATTTCATGTGTCCGATATAATATGCAATATGCCCGGTGTTTTTTTATGCGGATTAATGTTCCGTTTTAGATCCATAATTGACGAACGCCTCAATATTTTCAAAAATTTACACCGGAATAATGTTCACCGACATTTTTTCATACAGATTGGATATAAATATTATAGAGCTTAAAAACAAAATACATTAAGCCCTGTTCTCCCGGCACACGTGCTGGACACACAAGTGGCTATGATAATAATTAGTGAAAACATCTTTTTGAATGACAAATAATCTTATTATAACGAAAAATCAAATTTTCTATAAAAAAAATCACTATCGTTTTATATATAACAAGGTATCCAACTCGAAATCATCCGAAAACGGGGTGCATCGTTTTGAGCAGCCATTACTAAATTAATTTTGCAGCGATTTTCATGACCCGGTATTATTCAACGCAGAAATGAATTTCCTTTTAGGAAATTTATATATCTTCTTATATTTCTACACATGCTGGGTCAAATTTTAAGAAATAACGCTATACATAATTCGCTTGACCCAGTTGTGAACGATCAGACCGTATTTATGAATGAAATCTCCAGTTGTAAAGACACACCTCCGCATTGGAGCAATGAAATCACTCGTGTGTTTAAAATGTCAGTTGGTTGAAATGTATGTAAACAAAGGTTTCAAAATGCGCTGGACAGTTAGTTTTGATGCATAATGCAACGGCAAGCACGGTAAGAATGTTTTTTCATACGTTTTATTGAATTATGGTATCGAGGTTCGTGAACTTTGCAGGGAAAATGCCCTTTACTCCGTGAAGATTTCAGTCATGAATACTGTCTGATCGATCACAGCTGGGTCACGCGAGTTGTGTATCGTGTTATTTCTTAAAAGTTGACCCAGTATTTGTAAAAATATTGCAAGACATATACATTTCCAGAAAGGAAATTTATTTCTGCGTTGAATAAGACTAAGATCGTGAAAATCGCTGCAAAATTGATGAAGTAATGGCTGTTTAAAACGATGCATCCCGTTTTCGGATGATTTCGAGTTGGATACCTTGTTATATATATATTTAACTTTTTTTTAAAGAAAAGTTGATGTTTCGTTATAATATGATTACTTATCATTCCAAAAGATGTTTTCATTAATTATTATTATAGACACACGCTAACCACCTGTGGCTGGACATACACCTTTAAAAAACACTATACAAATTCAAGTACTTATGCACTTAATTGATTGTAAACAATGACGGTTGAAATCCGTGCGTGGGAATTTTTCTGGTAACCAAGAGCGACGTCAACGTTCATGACAAACCTGTTTATATGACATTAATTAATTGATTTTTTCCAACTTGATTGAAAATTATGTTTTATGATATTGTAATACATGTAGTAGAAGTAGTTGTTTTCTCAACGAGGAGTACAATAGTTGTACAGTACTAGACACGAGTACTTGTAACTTTCAGGTTTCTCTTTATACCACAGACATTATATAGTCATAAAATGATAAATATGTGTTTATAGAAATTGTAATTATAGCATGGTAAACAGACTAGAGAAATCTGAAAGTTTCACGCACAGGTCAGTGGCAATAGGGGTTTGGGTTACTTTATAAATATGAGGTCGATATGCAATGCACATCGGTAGATTACGTCTACTGTAATTATTTGGACTAGGGAAGGGCCACAATTCCAACACATCAGCCCCGTTATGTCCTGAATAAAATACATGTATAATTTCTTGAGTGCCAATTGCATCTTACAAATATCAAAAACATTCACGGCAGTCAATTCATTGTGTAAGCCTACTGGTCTTCATGGCAATAATGACCGTATTTAGTTTAATGGAGATTATATAACAAAGGGAACTAATTCAGCTTATTCAGTTTACTAGTCAAAATGATTCGGATGTTTTCGTTTTTTTTCCGAAAAGTAATTTATTCAACATACGAAAAATAAATGCGCGCCACCAAATGTCATAATTTAGTAACTTGCATTCTGCTTACTGCCTGTTGCTAACTGCCGTTGTTAATGACGCTTAGTGGCAAAACCGATTATGACTGGTTTCAGGAATAATGAACACACAAACATTGGATAGTCACCAAGCATGTTGAAACAATCATCTAGTATAACCGATAGAGAACAAGCATGTTGGAACTGTCATGAAGCATGTTAGAATAAACATCACGCATAATGTAAATATTCATCATGAATGATGTAATGTTGCAGCAATTATCAAGTATAAACGAATAGACAACAAGCATGTTGGAATTGTCATAAAACAAATTAGAATAAGTATCAGTCATAATGTAAATATTCACCACGAATGATGTAATTTTTACCTAAATATCATTCCATAGACATGTGTTGTTTCTAAAATAGACATAGAGATTTGAGCATTGGGAGTGACCTAATCATACTGTGCTTTGGCAGTATTACGGAATACCGTTAGTGCCATCGTGGTTACACGTTAAAATCCAGAGGGCGAGAACGCGAGAACGCGATAGAACGATGGCGACAGTGTGACAATACAATGATGACAGGGTGACAATACGATGGCGACAATGCGATAGTACGATGGCGACAATGCGAGAACGCGATAATACGATGACGACAATCAGACAGTGCGATGACGACAGTGCGACAATACGATGGCGACAGTGAGATAGTACGATGGCGACAATGCTACAGTTCGATAGTGCGATAATACGATGACGACAGTGCGAAAATACGATGACGACAGTGCGACAATACGATGGCGATAGCCGACAGTGCGATAGTACGATGGTGCCAATGCGATAACGCGATAGTATGATGGCGGCAATTCGAAAATGCGATGGCGACAGTGCGACAATACGATGGCGACAATGCGATAGAACGATGGCGACATTGCGATGATAACACGGCGACAGTACGATATGACTATCGCATTGTCGCCCTCGTACTATCGCACTGCCGCCATTGTATTGTCGCACTGTCGCATTGTCGTCATCGTACAAGCGCGTTTTCGCAATCGTACGAACGCATTGTCGCCATCGTATTGTCGCACTGTCGTCATCGTACTTTCGCGTTCTCGCATTCTCGCCCTCTGGATTTTAATGAGTAACCACGGTGGCCATAACGGTATTTTGTACAGTAAAGTGCGTACAAACTGGTTTGGAATAACAATTTATATGCCGAAAACAGATATTGAAAACCCGACTTTGTTTTATAAGTAGTAGTCTAAATATACAATGAGTTTTCCGAGCATTCAATAAACATATTAAAATAAAATTCATGTTCGTATCGGTTGAAGTTCTTGTTAATAGTAGAAGCAAAGAACACAATAAAACGCTGATTGGGCTTACTAATTTGAGGCAAGAAAAAACACATCGCGCTATTATATATAACATATAACGCGCATCCGCAAAGTTCGAGCGCCCGTCTCGGTGCCGTCGTTTTCGGTGAAAGTTTCGCACAGGAGCTACCGAGTTTGGATATGAGACCACGAATCATGGCTTGACTTTATATATCAGTCAGCGTAGAACCTGACCAGACTGCGCGGTTGGACAAGCAAGGATGGACCAACTTTGGCCGCATATGACATAAAACCCATTTTCGCATGACGCGGGTCATCTGACCTTTATAATGTGTATATAGCTTTGAATGGAATTTGCACATAGTTTTTTGCATGGACTTATTGTTATGTTAATGAGTTGCACGCTTTCAAAAGCAGAGGGGATATATAAGATCAATTATACTACGGAGTTCATTTTCTGTTGCAAAATGAAATGTAATAAAGATTGTTACTCAGCGGTGTGTACAGTATGACAGCGTTGTCTGTCTGCGATGCATTTATACTGGTTCTAAGCTGTCATACTCACCAATTGGACTCAACCATCTGCTCGAACAAGAAATGATAAGTTCTACTAGCATAAACCTTAAATTGTAACTTATTTTAAAAATATTCATGTTATTTATATTATTCAATTTTTTATTCATAATTATAATTATTATTTCCTTTATTGTTGTTTTTCGCATTAAGAAACTTATTCGGCTTACGAAACTGAAAAATCCCATTGGAAAAAAAATCCCATGGGAAAAAAGCCCATGGGATTTTTCATTTTTTTCAAACACGACTAAACGCATTAAAATATCGTAGGTTGTTCATCATTTCACAAAATATGATGTTTCTGGAAGTTTCATGAATAAATCTCTCAAAATAAGAAAAAAAACCCCATGGGATTTTTTTCTCCATTTTTAAATGGGATTTTTTTATTACTAAATATTTATATATATAATTTGCAGAAGACCAATATACAGTCCTTAAATAACGTAAAAATACTTGCAAACGCAAATAAAACACGTTTTTTAAAATGTTCAAAATCCCATGGGATTTTTCTCCTATTTGCAAATTATGGGAGAAAAAAATCCCATGGGGACACCAACTTTGCTTATAAATTTCATGGTGAAGAAAACGCATTTTATGAGTGAAAATAACCAAATATTAATAAAAGATAAGACTTTTATCGCATACTATGTCTCAAAGTAGCGAATCTTTAAGAAAAAAGGTACTTAAGTTTGCGAAATTTCGGTTTCGCAAAGTTTTTCCGGTGGCCGTTAAATGATAAGCTTAATCACCTGCTGAACAGAGGTAACTAGAATGTATGTTTGTGTAAATCGTATAACGGTAAAATTTAAAACAATACAGAATAACTTTCGATAATAAAACACTTACATAACAACTACGAATTACATTACATTTTATGGTAGTTACTTTCTACATTTTATGACAATGTCCTATTAAATAAAATTCTACAAATTTTGCACTTCAGCTGGACAATGCTTATCCAATACAGAAAATTGATTACTATAAATGAATTGGTATGTGTCTTAATAATTCTTGATAACCATTTATATAATATAAGCATGTAACCTTAAATGTTGACAGTGCAACATAACAACACAAATATTTTCGGATGTAATGCGATGTAAAATTAAGATGCATTATTTGTGTTTCTAACAAAATGAAATTATTGTTCAATATTTATTTATTATACCATATCAACTTATTCATAGCTGTAATGCTGATATGCGAAAAAAACATAAAAAATATATCTTTATAAAAAATAGTAAAGTGTTGACTTCAATATACATAACTAGACATATACTTTTATAATTATAAGTGTTCAATGTTTGTGTGATATTGTTTGATGACATTGACGAAATAAACTGTTCACTGTTTCTTCCTGATTACAACCAGAACACACACGCTTTGGTTTCGACACCGTATGTATATATCACATAAAGCAGTAAACCTCATACCGGTCTTCGTTTGTTTGCTATATTAACAAAACAAAAGTTCAACAGCTGTACCGGCAGGAGAAAAGTGTCCATATAGGACGAGTTAATTTGTTAATTGCACACTTCCAATTCGAAACATTAATACAAAGCTTTTATTTCAAGCACGAAACAGACATCGTCTAAAACGCCAGATAAGATATTGGTCTCCACACTCGAAGGTTTAATTAAATAAAATAATACAATACGGGGATTGTTTCTGCCAGCTTAATGTCTGACCGGTTGACAACAAATTTGTTTTATGACAAACACGTCCGAATGTCGTAAAACTCGCTATAATCTGTGACAGTAGTGTAATATAAATAAGCAGAAGCATCAACGCAATTCTTATCGATGCGGTTTTAGAATGGGTACACAAATTAAACTATTAGATGACCAAATAATGTTATACACTGCTACGTTACAACGAGCTGAAATGGGTGTTTTGACATGTATTGGAAAAAATCAATACCCAAAGTCCTTTTTAAAGCTTGACTGTGTTTCACATTCAAGTTATCATTCGAGCATGCTAGAAAATTATTACACGTGTAAGGGTGTGAAGGTGTTAATAAATGTCAATGAGCATTAAATGGTACAAACACTCACAACAGCATTGTGGTCTACATATATTTGAAAACGGAATTTGTAGTAAGATCAAGGCTGGTGTCCACTACTTCTTGATGAGGAGTTGACATCCGCATGAGTGGCTGCTGACTGCAACAATAATAGACACGCTTGATCAGCTGAACAAACTTTGCACACGTGTCTGGAATCACGATTATTTAAATTTAAAATTCTTTTTTAATCCCTGCTCTGCTTTTAATGGAATTGAATACAAGTACGGAAAGCTGGTTCTGTAATACTTTTTAGTGATGAACTGAATAGTATGATATGTAATATAAATGATAACACACGGCCGAGCTGGACGTTAATTATCGACCCTAGCCGCATAATGGCCATCGGGCCTCATACAGACGTCAGAACCAGCTCTGTTTTTGTCTTAATTCTGCTTGTTTTTTACAATAAAAAGCGATACGATTTTGTGCGAATGTGACGGACGTTATTATGAACAGTTTACATATTAAAAGACGTCGCTCTAAATAGTTATCGGGTGCGTATAGGAAGTTTACTGACTAGTCATACCAATATTTTCTTTAAACTGTTATAGGAGATGTATCCATGTCTATATTTTATACAAATGTGAATCATACTTACATGATAGAGGTGGTTCAACGTTAATCTAGGTGAACTTGCACTCGTAATAAAAAAGGATTAACAAAAGTGTAGTCACACTATCATATAAGGTTTGTATTGTTTCTTTTAAGAAAATACAAATGATTAAGATTGTATACTGATCAGTTATATTTCAGAACACTGTCTGCTATTTATAGAAAACAGAACAAATGGGGGATTTCTATTTTTACCTTTTCATTTACACACTGAATGATCAACGCATGATGAAGCGTTTGTCTAGGAAATTTCCTTTAACGACCGAAAACAGCTACTTACGTGCAAATATGACCGTGAGTGTGTATACCGGATAACACAACAACATTGACAAAGGTACCTATAGGCTGTTGCTAACTTAACATAAATTTGTATGCATGCAATACTGATAAAACATTCGACCACTTTAGACTTGCCATACTATTACTTTATGCATGCTGCAGTTTGCAAACAGTACAGACGCCGAAATCGGATAACTCCTTAGTCTTCGAGCTTTCCAACTTTCTGCAATTTTCATATTTGACCAACGTTTCACAAATAACGAGTGTCCACCAAATATGTAAATATTATCCTAAGCTGTGCGCCTCATAATATTCACGCTGATTGTATATGCATATAGTGTGTCCTTCAAAAACGAACACATGTTTCTATCATTGTTGTTTTTATACAGTGAACCAATATAGTTAATTGTCAATAACGGCGTGTGAAGCAGAACATATACGAATTCGGTTGCATGCAGCCTACTTTATGATTTCGTCATTTAGGTATGTGCAGTGTGAGCAGACTCACATTTTCGTCAAATATGTATTTGCATCATGAAAATCATGGGCTCCCATTGCCTTATACAATTGTTCAAGGTAGAAATGTACTCGTTCGCGATTCAATCTTAAACATTGAATATTATAAAAGTGCATTTGTTATATTGTTATTTATAAATTAATGGACATATATGGCAATAAATACATCGTCACGGTACGGTGGGCGAACATTTACCCTAAAACAAGGAGCGTAAGAAACGACCCAGCAGCAGAGCAATCTGCAAATTTGTGCGAGCATGAACCTGTTTTCGGGCCAAGCAAGTCGCCACTGCAAATGGTGAGAGACTGCTATTCATATTAGAAAACAAATCATGAAAGTTTTCGTTGCTTATTTTATTTGTTTACATAAACAAATAAAATGAACGATTGTTTTCTTTGTTCTATTACAAGTATCTGATTAACGTTATTGACAAAAACAAAGACAAGATTTCCAGCTTCAGATTTATCGGCACGGTATTATTACTATGTATTTGCAATATCTCTTTCGTTACCGGTTTATAATTGTTTAACTTACTTGGTAAAGCGTTGTATTTTTTAAATCGAGTTATTCATCTATGATTTGAACGCTTATCTATTAGCCGTTTGTATCAAGAAACAATCGCAATACATGGTGGGTTTGTGGTTTGCGTTACTAAGTCGGATTTAATCATATATTATAATAGTATAAATCTTATAACGACCATTTTAAGCTATATAACTTAAGCAAGTCATTCTCATCAACATTCAATTACTTGCAAGTGTTGGCGTTATTCGGGGAGAAGTGCTTTTGACCTCTTATAATTAATAATAATTAATCTATTTGAACTTTTAAAATTGATAAACCCGGGGTTTCAATGGTCCGGCTTTAACGAGAAAGGATAAAAAATACAAGTTGAGGATGACGGAATTAATAGAATGTAAAATATATTTCTTATTATGAAAATCACATATGTTCTCAAATTACATAACCCAATTATTATTATCAATTCTACCATTATATATATAGAGTTCGTTTCGCATTTTTTGTTTGGATACTCATATTTCCGTAACTGATCCAGTCTACCTTGATTATTAGAAAGTGGGACACCGACATCGATATATTATTTGACTACAAATCGGATCATTCCTCGAGATGTGTTATTGTAGTAAATTGAAGCACGCCTATAACTAATACGAATTGAATCGCAATACCAATACCGTTCACGTTTAAAATTACGTTTTGTAATTTAAAATGAAATATTGTGTGTGTGTGTTTTTGCAGTATGAAGAGGAGTCCAAAGAAGTGTGTATCCTTATGTCTTGGCTTGGATATGGACCACAATGCACACAAAAACGCCCAGTATGTAACAACGAGTATGCACGACTGATGAGTGCGTACCACGAATCAATGGGACTGTACAACTGCATAATTGCTGGTAGCAAATCAGAAGGCCTCACGTGCTATATAGAAAATGCTATACTACTACTACTACTTCCATTACTTCTACTACTACTACTACTACTACCTACTACTACTACTTCTACTACTACTACTACTACTACTACTACAACTACTATTACAACTTCTACAACTACTACTACTACTACTACTACTTCTACTACTACTACTACTACTACTACTACTACTACTACTACTACTACTACTACTACTACTACTACTACTAATACAACTACTACTACGTCAACTACGTCTACTACGTCTACTACTACTATTACTACTACTACGTCTACTACATCTACTACTACTACTACTACTACTACCTACTACTACTACTTCTACTACTACTACTACTACTACTACTACTACAACTACTATTACAACTTCTACTACTACTACTACTACTACTACTATTACTTCTACTACTACTACTACTACTACTACTACTACTACTACTACTACTACTACTACTACTACTACTACTACTAATACAACTACTACTACTACTACGTCAACTACGTCTACTACGTCTACTACTACTACTACTATTACTACTACTACGTCTACTACATCTACTACTACTTCTACTACTACTACTATTACTTCTACTACTACTACTACTACTATTACTACTACTACTACTACTCCTACTACTACTACTACTACTACTACTACTACTACTACTACTACTACTACTACTACTACTACTACTACTACTTCTACTACTTCTACTACTACTACTACTACTACTACTACTACTACTGACCTAAGTTCCGTCATACTTACCCAATTACAGCATTTATAATTAAATATTTAAAATGAAATATTGTGTGTGTGTGTTTTTGCAGTATGAAGAGGAGTCCAAAGAAGTGTGTATCCTTATGTCTTGGCTTGGATATGGACCAGAATGCACACAAAAACGCCCAGTATGTTACAACGAGTATGCACGACTGATGAGTGCGTACCACGAATCAATGGGACTGTACAACTGCATAATTGCTGGTAGCAAATCAGAAGGCCTCACGTGCTATATAGAAAATGCTATAGATACATTATGGGTCGTTTCGAATGTAGTCTGCTTGGAGGATTGCCTTCACATCCGGGTCATTCCAGACGATACAGTGGCGTTCATGATGGCTACAAAATATACGTACCCGGGGCATTATAGGCTATTACTTATGTGACCTGAAAGAAATAATCAATTAAGTTTGCGTTAGTATATTGAAAAGGAATTAAGTGAGGATGGGCGTGGGAATGTATTGTTGAGTAGTGCTTTGTTTGGTGAGATTTACCCCGCAGCCAATTGTATAAACGATTTAACCATAGTAAATACTTTTACTATGGTTAAAATGAACCGTAGTTAAGTTAATCCAATTGTATAAACGATTTAACGAAATTTAACCACGCACTAACCATGGTTAATTTTTACCCACCTTCATTACCATGGTAAGCGTGTTTAACCACAACAAAGATGGCCGACATTCACTTGGTCAGACGACGCAGACCTCGACAATTCAGGCGAATTGACCGACAGGAGACGGACTTGACGGACGATGAGGTGCGCCGGAGGTACAGGTTTTCTTCTGACAACATTGACAGACTTGTACGACTGTTGGAGCCGTCGCTTCAAAGACCGACACGACGGAACAAGGCGCTGACCGTACGTCAACAACTCCTTCTGACATTGAGGTTTCTTGCGTCTGGGGCATTTCTTCAAATTATTGGTGATACCTTCGGCGTAGACATTGCTACTGTGTCCCGGGTGGTGACGAACGTGACTGACTGTTTATTCGCACTGAAAGACACTGTGATCAAGTTTCCATTGACGGACGCTGACCGACGCCGCGTTATGGCTGGTTTTTTCGCAATGAGGGGCTTCCCGGGAGTCATCGGTTGTGTTGATGGCACCCATGTACGAATAATTTCTCCCGGAGGTGAGGACGAACCGTCCTATGTAAATAGGAAAGGTTTCCACTCCCTCAATGTGCAGGCAACGTGCGACCATAAAGGTGAGATGAATTTATGTCTGTCTATGCATTGGTATGCTTATTCATTTGAAAAATTAAAATAACACTGATTTAGGATTTTTAAACTGGTTGCTCCAATTTCACTCTTTAAATCCATGCATGATTAGGAACAAATGTGTTCACGAGCCGCTGTAAATACAGCAATATAGATGATTCACTGATCCTTTCAACAGTGCCATAAATATTGCCGAACTTCAAAATCTTATTTAAATCTTTAAGTATCAAATAAATTATATCTCAAACACAAAAGATCCTCTTCAACATTAATGTCCCTGATAAATCACTGTAGGTCCATTCCGTGTACATTTCATTTAATTCTGAGTAAAATCTCATCCACGCGTACAAGTATACGTCATCGTGACACGCGTCATCATGACACGATTGTAGAATTAATTGAGGTGCCTTACAGGGATTTTTGTTTTGGTTGTGTGCCATTATTTACATTTTAAAGGACAGTATATGGATTTATTTTGTTTCAACTTATACAGGCTATGTTTACTTGAATAGTTTGAAGGTTTCGCAAATCATTTTCTGAATTCAACGTCTATCAATTAAAATCATATTCACTGTTATATTCTAATATACTAAGTGTACATGGTTTATAATAAATTAATGAAGATATTTCATTACGAGAGCAATAAACGATCACAATCAACCTATATTATTTTAAACGCGGTTTTACCCAGATTTAATACTTTTATTACTATACAGGGATGTTCACTAGCATAAACGCATGTTGGCCTGGATGCTGTCACGACTCGCACATTCTTCGGATGTCTAACATTGGACAGCATTTGGCCAGTCACCATCAAGGTATTACTTCAGTGTCAATTTCCTTTCTGTTAATTTTTTGTCAACTTAAAGTTTCCCATTTGATGTACCACTTACAGATAATCAACCCTTTATACATTACCAAAATGTCCAAAATAAAATGATGACACATATTTTATTGTTAACATTGACCTAGTTTATTTTCTTAAATCCTTTGAATGTCCAGTTTTAAATACATGTAGTAAGATTATATATATTTTTACGTAAATTCAAATCGCTGAAATGACTTGCTTTAATATATTGTTTCCAGATCCTGAGCGTGGATATTTACTGGGTGACAGCGGTTATCCGTGTCGTCCTTTTTTGATGACTCCCTTCATGCAGCCAGGTAAAGCGAGTTCACATTTAATTAACAATGAACAACTGTTTCTTATACGTATTTATTTATTTGTTTATCATGGTACCGTTTTACTAAACTACTTACGCAAGCCTAAGACTTAATTTTTAATTAATTGGATTTCATTTATTTCAGGTACAGGCAATTCATTTGTTACTTGGAATGTTCAGTTCAATTTAAAGAGACCATACTGACTTTCGAATATATGCGTAATCGAATAATGCATTAAGCCCAAGTCTCACAATTTCCGGTAGAGCCCAGGTCCATCCCGGTTTGCTAACGCCGGTCGACCAGCGATAACCTGGATGATTTTTTGTATCTTTTTTAACGCGGTCACACAATTCCCCGGTGTCACCCCGGTTGAACCGGTCAACAACCCGGCAAAGTCCCGTTCAACCCAGGACTAGGTACGGTTTATCCCGACGAAGCCCCGGCAGAGCAGCGGTTTTCGCCGGTAACGCCCCGATGGAGCCCGTAACTCCGCCGGCACTCACCGGGGCAACACCGGCATACGCCGGCAGAGATACGGTTACGCCCCGGTTTAACCCCGGTAATGCCCCGGTGAATGGCGGTGGCGTCCCGGCAGAGCGCCGATTTACCGGGACTCTGCTGGCATTTACCGGGGCTCCACATTGGCACCACCGGCCGTAGCTCTGCCGGGGTCTTAATGGGCCCTGGTGGAGCAACGGTGCCGTCCCGCTTGTTACCGGTTCATCCGGTGGTCCCCGGTTTCTCCCGGTAGAGCCTCGGTTGACGCACCGGGGATCCAACGGCATCATAGTGAGATTGGGCCTTAAGTAGCTTAGTAACACAGTACCCTGCAATGACATAATTAATCCCTTCATTTTATTTGCACATGTAGTTATATAAAATGAATGTTTTTATATAAAATGAAATGTCAATTTTAACATGATAAGTGATATACTTTAGAAAATTATGTATTCTCAGTGTCAGATGCTCAGCAGAGATACAATACCGCTCACATCGGCACACGGAATTGCATAGAAAGAGCCTTTGGAGTTTGGAAAAGGACGTTCCATGTACTCCATGGGGAGGTATGTATTCCCATATTATATACATTGATTAAAAAAGGTATAATTTTGAATTGTACAGTGAAGAAAGATTAGAAAGGCTTATTGTTGGGTATCGTCATTTATAAATTAAATTTGTTTACAATGACAGTTAAATACGTATTTTATACAGCTGATTTTCATGCTGCTATATTTTTTTCTTAGTTTGTCGTCATACGTGGTATACATTTTCATTATTTCTTACTTTATCAGATAATATCATTATTTTCACACGCTCATACATATTTACACGTCGATGCCGATTAAATTCGTGCATCTCGTAGTTAAATAAACGCACGTCTCTTTGTTGTCTATAGATATTTAATTATACATTGATATTTTGAGATTGCTATTTTGAAGCGTTAAAATGCATTAAATATGTGTGCTTACATAACATTCGTGCACAATGTCAGATACGCATGAAACCCACCAAGGTCACGCGAATTGTGATAGCCTGTGCCGTACTGCACAACTTGAGATTGATGTGGGGTGAACCACCAATGGATCCAGAACAGCTGGATGACGTACCACAAGGCGACATGCTTCAAGCGGCAAATGATGGCAGACGAGTTCGGGACACAATTGTTGCCAATTACTTTATGTAATTTTATTGATATTTTCTAAAACATCGCCATTAATTACATGAATTAATGGCTGAATGAATAAAATTGTACGAGACACTATACATAATTGCAATCATACAAAACAATATGAAATTCAAAAAAGTAAATGAGAATACATGTAAACATAAACTAGTAAAACATTGCCTGAAAGCGTAGACATATATAAATTTCATTCATTTTTGTGTATTTTGTCTATTGCAATGTCAGCTAGCACATTCAATTTATCCGCCAGCGATGCCATTTTCAAGTAAGAGGCCTCTTGTGCCACTGACAGGCTGTTCTGGTGCTGGAAGTATGCCAGCTGCATTTCTTTTAAGGATCTGAAAATTGTATACAAGTACGTGTGAATTTCAGTTTTCAATGCATTTGCATTTGTTTGTGTAAGTTGTTTTGTGTGTGAAATACCGCGTGTTCGTTAAACATAATGTCATTATAGACATTTCTAGCAGTGGCGGATCAAACATTGGTTAGGTCATCTCATTTCATTCATGTATTTTCATAATTAAAGGTTTATGAATTTGATTGTCCAACCTGGGTTAGTAAGAACAATAAAAATACATTTTGCTACTTTTCCCAGATAACGGTTGAAAGCTTTGTCGGTTAATAGATTCTCATAACTTGATTTCCTACTAACCTTGGGTTAGGTTCCGTAATGTTGCACTTGGCAGGTACCGTAATGTTGCTTTTGGCAGTTTTGCCGGTGGCAACGTTCTTTTGTGGTTCTGAAAGACATATGTACACTTACATACGCATGATTTTAATATCATTCAAGTGTATATTGACATCAAAGGGAGTGGTGACAGCTTATGTGTATCAATAAAAATGTCATTGATAAAATAAGTTTTATTCCAAAAATACAGTGTATGCTATTGTTGTTGTTGTTTGTACAATATTTATAAATATTACATTTCCAAAGATTATCCTTATTAATTAATAAAGACTGGTCTATAACATTGATAGCATTCTACACTTTACATTTTTGTTATAACTATTGTGACATGTTGCGTCCGAATTTTCGGTCAATTAAATTATACTAAAATGCTCAGTTGTCATTTTTGTTCTGCAACTCATTGATGTGTTTGATTTGGTTTTACGTACTCTTTGTCGGTTCACTAACTTTAGTGGCAACGAACTTCACATCAGACACTGGAACTGTTGCTGAAAAATACATGTCGAAATAAAAAAAATACCCCATTGCGCGCCCCCGTTGTGTAATGCTCTTGCCGCATATATGGCCTACACGGGTGAGTCCATCTGCAAATGTCATAAGGTAGAAAGGGTACCCGGCACATTGTGTATTCATAAATTTCACATTTGTTATTCATTCAATAACAAACAAGTATTATAAACACAGACAAAAATATATCTACAGCATATCCACGTGAAAGTAATACCGCAGTCTTAAAATTTCTAGTCGGCATTTTAAAAATATTTACCAGCAATCCCTCCGTTTTTAAACGGTCCATTTAAACCTAACGGAACGACTGGCATATGCTTATTCATTTGAAAATTGGAATTTGCGCAGTGGACATGTGCAAGAGCTTGTGTTTGATATTCATATGTTACGTGTGGGGAAATTTTAGTCTTAATATACGTGTTGGGAAATTTTAGTGTTAAATTATTTCAATAAAAAGGAGCATTAATTGTAGATGTGGATGTATCATTGTATGGCAGTTCTATTATTTGACATCGGTTATATGGACGAATTAAAATTTATTGGAATGAACACATTTTGGAATCGAAGTAAGGTGGAATTTGTATGTGTATACCATCAACGGGGACGATCGCTGGTTCGTCTGTGACCTGCGGCGTATCCGTTGCGTGGCCATTGCTGCCCTGACAGTCCAGGAACAAGGAGGATCCAACTTTTGCCGCTTCAATAAGTGGGACCAAGTCCACAAGCGCATCGTAGGCAGCCTGGGGTGATAAATCTGAAACAAATGAATCCAAGTGTTTATCAAATGTTTCAATCAATGTAAGCAAAAGTGGAAAAATGCTACGATGTTTCGAAAACTTGGATTAAAGACTTCTTTGTAATTACAGTGTATCGAATTTAATTGAAAAACACGCACCTCCAAATATAGCAGTGTCAGCGTCATCGCTAACACCGTGAAAACTGGCGGAGCCCGCGAATAGCTCCGACACTGCCGCCGACGTCTTCGTCATTTCTGGCAGCTTTCTGCCGCCGCCAGTACCAGCCAACCCTAGCTTCTGGTCAGTTACTTCTTTCTTTGCATTCTTTTTCTGTATAATATAAAGCTTGTGTGACGCAAACACGACAGCTTACAAGATATAATAACAAAATCCTGATTAGTCGTATTGGTAGAATCAATAAAGAATTGTTAGTTGTATTTTAATCATGACATTTGAAGGAAAATTAACTAGGACTAGGTATTAAAGCATCTCGACCTAAAGTCGTGCGTTTATCGAATCTTATACTGTACAATACATTGAATATATTTAAAATTAAATTAAGTAATATATAACGTTGATATAATACCATGTTGTTCCATTTCATCTTCACTTGGTTTACTGTCCGCGGACCGTTTCCAACTGCGTTGACCTTTTCAGTCAATTTCTCCCACAGCAAACGCACTTTCCTCGCGGCTCCGGGACCACCGTTGCTGTGGGATTCTTGCATTTGATTGATATTGTCAAACATAAACTCTCGAATGACCTCGATCTCCATCGGACTCATCATTTTTGATTTTTTTCTATCGCAATCGATATCCGCCATTATTATTGTTTTGCCTCGATATCGTTTGGTAATGTTTACGGAAATACAAAATCGGAATTATGGGAAAAATAACTTGGGTTAAAAATAAGTATTTACCATGGTTAGCTTACCATGTGGTTAAAAGCTTTATACAAGTAAAAATTAACCATGGTATCTTAACTACGATTTTAACCTTGGTTACTTATTTACTATGGTAATTTTTAACCAAGGTTTATACAATTGGCTGCCGGTGATAAACGTTCAGGACCATCCAATCATTTTGTAATTCGGGTAAATGCACCAGGATAGAGTATTAGCACTTCGTTGTCACAGTACCGTATTATTGAAAAATGAGATGAAAGGTCTCGCCATTGGCCACCACTTGAAGTCGTTAAAAAGGTTATGCCATTTGGAGCATGTCTAACTCCTGTTGGGTTTGAGGAAAGTCAATATAGACACGTAGAATGGATAATTTGTTTTAACTCTGGGGAAACTGAAATTATGAACAGCCTTTCATACACCCATCTCAAAATTTACGTCATGTTGAAGATAATCGTAAAGGGTATCCTCCGACCGCAACATAAAGAGATAACGTCGCACATTCTAAAAAACATAATTTTGTGGCAAGCGGAGAGTTATTCGCAAACATTGTTTAATGAAAGAAATTTCTTTCATTGGCTACGAGAAGGATTGGGCCAACTAAAATTGCTATAGCCACAAACACCTGAAATACTACATGATACCAGAGAGGAATCTTATTGAAGGCTGTGGATTAAAACCCAACCAGCAGAGTAAATGGATATCAGTCATAACAGAAATGATGAACGAAGGGCCGAGGGTTACTCTAAGGCTGGAGAAGATCCGAAAAGCCCTTATCGCGTACCCAGAGCCTCTTATGTGGTACAGCAAGATGAAGACTGAGTTGGAGATGTTAATGCTGGAATGGATTGTTAGACAGCATTTGTTCTTAGGTGAAAACGATGTGTTTTTGGATACAAACAATATAGTTTCTGGAGTAGAAAATATGTTGCAGACTTTATACAAGTGTTTGGTAGTGTCCGATAGTATTAATGAGGAGTTGTTTGCACGAAGCATCGAGATTGTACGCACAATTGCTCTTAATTCAAACGTGGGTAATTTAGTTAACTGCATGTTTTTGGAAATAATTTTTAGAATGTTGAGTTAAAGAATTCTATATTATTTTACATAATATAAATGGGCGCATATCAAACTGAAAACCTAAATCGAGGGCGTCATTAACGGATGTCCATTGAAATTCACTTCATTTTACATAAAAGATTCCGCTCCGTTGACATTTGAACTGCTGTTAAATCGCCGTATAACGTCACTTCCGCATGGGAACATTGCTGAAGACATCGTGAGACTGTCGACACCTGCGATCCATGACACAATGCAAGCGCTGGCTAAGAAGAAAACATTACTCATCCAGCATTTCTGAGGACGATGGAAGGACAAGTACCTTTTAGCATTTAGTGAGCGTAATCGAGTATCCATATCTAACGACCAGACGATATGGGTCTTCACGTTGCAACTGGAAGCTCGCAGTCTTTACTGATGTCATAACCGGACACGACGGATGTATTCGAGCAGCACGAGTGCGCACCAGCAATTGCCAGTGTCCTTATAGGCGAATTACTAAATAGTGTCCCATAGAAATGAACAATAAGAGACTGAATTCTTGACGCCAGCAGTTTGATAATACTGACACTAAACTATACTGTGCTGTTATACCATATATGTTATTGTGTTTTCTTCGTAAGTTAATAATATTATGTATGTGTTTTCTATTTTTCGCGAGACATTTGTCGTA
Source organism: Dreissena polymorpha (assembly GCF_020536995.1). Classification (NCBI taxonomy): domain Eukaryota; kingdom Metazoa; phylum Mollusca; class Bivalvia; order Myida; family Dreissenidae; genus Dreissena; species Dreissena polymorpha. Next base: position 75,306,156 of record NC_068359.1, read on the forward strand.
TGACCTCGCCGACGACGCGAGCGTTCCATTCTAAAGACGTCACTGTTTTGTTTGTTATTATGGACAGTTAAACATTCAAAACATGATTACACGTTAACATCTTGATAGGGCTTCTCTTCACTTTAACAATCGTACAGCATTTATATTACGATAGACGACACGCGTATAACTAAATGTTTTCGATAAGTTTCTGATCGCACACACAGGCAACATTTTGCGATCTTCCCGAACATAGGCTTGGTGACAAATAGCATTACCTCTTCGCATGTCGCTAAGTTGTCATTAAGCATATATAATTCACACCATCATGTATAAAACTTAAAATTTGGTAAATGTATTAACACATTTTCACAAACCCAATACAACAACGTGTTGACATTATTGCAAATAAGTATTGTATAAAATAAACCACACCTATTGTCATAATATGCTCGTAAGAAGAAGTTTAATGAATAGCGAGACAAATTTAAGTACAGCTCAATTGTGGCATTTATAACAACGCATGGTGCGGAATGCATCGTTTGCAATTTAAATTTCGAGTGTAACTGTGTAAGCGACTGATTTCCGGTAGAACGTCCGTGTTACTTAGTCAATCAATTATGAATAAGAAAACTTTACCATTCAATCTTATTTTCTCTTTCAAAAGATACACGGTATAAAACAAGTGAATATCCAATCATGTTTCGTATCCGTAAAGTCTGTAATTGTGATATATATTATGTATAAGTCGTTAATACCATTATTACCGGTGTTCTTAATTGCGAAATATCTCATGTACCAGTCTTTAATACAAATAGTGTCCGGTGTTAGGTCAACATAGTGGCAGGATGGATAGCGTAAACAAACTACATCGCATAACTGTAAGCTGACATGTTACACATATTCAATGACAATATCATTATTAATTATTCATATTCATTAAGATCAATTCAAGCAAAGAAATTCTTCCGGATTGTATCACTTGTTTGTTCGGGATAATTCAACATACAAATATTCATATTTCCAAGCACAAATTACCATTGGTGTGAAGACGTAGGAAATTATTTATCTCTTTGTTACATTATTCATGATTGAACACATGATGGTTAGAACGAGTTGAGTTCTCAAAATAAACCGGTGTAGCTCTGTGTTAGATTGCGTATGAAAAAACACAACAGTTAAGACATGGCTAAACATGGCACCACATTTAACTCACATTTTATGATCAGCTTATACTGGTTTATTTGTGTCCGTCTTTTCTCAAGTTATAACATGCAATTGCATAAACAATACAACGAAACACATAACACATCAAAAACAAATATCACTTGTGTGAGTGTTACAACTTATTTAGTAGGAGTGACCGCCCACATTTCAATCCATTACAAAAATTGCACTAAGATAATGCAATCACCTTCCACCACATTGTGTTTTATTGGCATCCAATTTAAAAAGTAAGAAGTCATATTTATTTCAATAAGTATTTCAAAAGTCATGGTTGGTTTAGGTATTAGTTTGTGAATAAAAATATCCCAAATTAAATAACAAGACATCGAATAAAAGCGATTTCTGCAAACAAAACGGCGTAAAAGGGGCAATAAACAGTCTAAATAACTTATGATATTATTTCGAGAGTGTATTGATAAGACTTCACATTTACATAACATTGTGCATGTATATTTGTATGGAACAATTACACAAACTCCAGACGATACATAACGTACATGATAGCGCTTTTAAAATTATGGAATTTACTTTTTGTAACAGCTTTAGACACAGTATAAATACAATTAATACAATCGTCTTCAATTGTTGCTACTATCAATGGAAAAACATTATTGCACTCGAAAAACAAAACAAAACAACAACACATTTTGTATTGATTTTATGTAATGTTTAAAGCAAATACAAATTCTTACTCAATGTGTGCTTTGTCATAAATTGTTCTTGTTGTTTCAAGTTCAAGAGTAACACTAAATAAATGTAAATGTTTCATGTCGCATTTAAAAGAAGTGCTGATTGAGGATGCTTATTAGAAGTTGAACTTTTTATATCGATTCCCGTTGAAGCCTGAAATATGAATTTGATAATAATAGTCGAATAAATTGCATCATTGTAACATACAAGAAGGGTTGACAAAATGTTATAACCATGTTTGCTTTGTACACATATCAGAACATTTTAATAATACTATTCACAAAATATACATAGTGCCGCTGTGAAATTACTTTTGAAACATAAAATAAAACACATATAATGGAATTTGCATTTCTTAGAAATACATCAATTCCGATTTTTAACCACTATTATTTAACACAATGCTGCATAGTTTATGATTATTATGATTTTGGTGCAACTATTTTTTTGAAAATACATATATTTTTGTATTATTGACAATATTTGGTCATATACATACTAATTCATATTTATTCACGCATGCTTTGCCATGAATTACTATTAAATGCTATAGAATAAACACATAATTCAGGAATGCAGATGTTAACAAAATGTTCAGCGAGGTAGCCTAATATTTGTTATTCATAATATGCAGCCATATAAATAAATTATATATTAATATGCTTGTAAGCATGATTTCGGCTAACTCTACATACATAATTTCCGTTATTATAGCGTAATCGTCACTTACATATACAATGCCTGTTTATAAAAGGAATAAATAATTCGGTTGAAGTGTATACATGCTTTGTTAAATGGTGTTTAGACATTTACTAGCTAGGTTATACAATTTCAGTAATGGACAAGAAGTGCCATATACTTGAATGTCTATTTTAAAATTGAGAATCAAAATTAAACATTCTGAGTCGAATCGCTTGGTTTGTTTTGCAGCGCATTAAAATTACATATACCCATGTAATATGCTATCAAAAAACACAGATTTGACATATATTCCTGTTCACTTAACTTATATAATTTATTATCAATCTATTGCCAGTTGCAGACATACCGGTGGAGTTATCTTTATAGTTGTGTCTACAGATGGTTTATTTATCTGTTTATTTCGGGGGAAGAAATAACTTCAAAGCGTTTCTCAAATAGCAGAAACATTGTTTCTTGATGTACGTTCACGTATGATGCTTCTGGATATATATTCTACAATTATATGCGTCGTTAACAATATAACCAAACACTAGCAGATGTTGTCGTTGAAATATAACATATTTTCATTATATCTTACATTTTATCTGTGTATTTGAAATACAGATTATAGGAATTATTTAGCTTGTAGTGTGTATTTTAACGTAAAGATAAGTGTTCTTCGTCTTTTTAATTGGTGTAATATAAGATTTGAACTTTGTTCACCAATCGTTAATGCTAGCAAATTAGGGTTATCGTATTGTGGTGCATACGTTTTGATTTAAATATGTGTTGCAGATGTTGTTGCATTTATACTGAATATTGTTAAGTTTATTGAAATGTGTAAAACATTGTATAGCGTATTCCATTGGGTGGTGTGTATGATTTGTAAACTTCATTTGCTGACTTAATAATTCACTTCATTGATGTTTATGTGGCGTTTGAACAAACACTTCCGTTCAAAAAGCGTAATATATAAAATATGTTTGCTGCAATGGTATGGAGGTATATCAAATATCAACGGGAGTACAATATTATTTTTTTCTCTGTATAATATTAACTGTACAACTAGTAAATCAATGAGCCGTCTTGTAAGTCTAATTCTAATTTGCTTTAGATATGTAAGTACTTGACAACGTCAGTTATACCATAAAACAGAGCAATATATGGAAGACAAGTGTTGGGAAGGCAATACATATAATGATTCTCGCTACATTTGGAACATATAAAGAATACATATCTTATATTAAGAAGTATACGATGATGCACAATATGAATGTCTTGACAGCTGACAGCTGACGGGATATTAACAATACATCTTGTTATTTGAAATTTCTTTTTAATGTAATGTCAGAATACTATATTGTAACGATATTATATTGTTATCAAATGAAAAATGTTATATTGATTACATAGGTGTTATGACATAAGCAACGTTCTTGTTGTTTTCTGGTTACTATCCGAACACCCACGCTTTGGCTTTGAACTGTTAATTTAAAAAACATATTTTATCAAATACCGATTACCGTTCCTTTGCAATATGAACACAGCGAAACTTCAGCTGTACCAGCAGGATAAAACTGCTATTTGAGCATGAATTTCTTTGTTGATGAAAAAATACCAATCATAAAACAGCCAGACGATTCTAGTCTTTGAAACCTGTGGTACAAACTTGTTGACCAGGCTCGAAATGATGTTTGGCTCCACAGGCAAAGTTTAAGTACAATCAAATATGTATAATGGCAATTAGTCCTGTCAGGTCACTGTCTGAACTTTTCAAATTGCCGTAATATTTCGGAAAAAAGTCCGACCGGCAAAACGTCGCACTAATCTATATTGTTATCAAGTAGGCGGAATCAGCGACCCGATGTGTCTTTAGAATCATCATACCGTGCAACTATACAGCATACACTACATGTGTTGATGCTACAAATCATGCACGTTAATAACAAAAACGTTTATAACAAAAACGTTAAGAAACCAACAGTAACATATGCGTACCGATTTTTTAAGGTCTATTATTTCTATACAAAATGAATGTTAGTCGTTTTATCCTTCGAAATAGATTCGTTTCTGTACATACCGTTCAAACATGACGGTTTACATACATTTTATAAGGCTTGACGAATGAATTATCTATACTTTGTTTCTTGTATGAAACGTTGTGTATCTTGTATCAGATCCTATCTTTATATGAACGCAAGTGAGTTGAACGTATTACGTTTTTCTTCCTAAAGGCTCAATACTTCAAAAAAGCAGATTTGTGAATAATTCATCTCAATGACTTTGTTTAACCGAGAAACACATTTTAATATGTCTGCCATTACATGTAAATTAGATCGCTGAGTACGCGTATACATACAAATGCTCGTTTAATGGTGTTTATGTTGATATTCACACATCATTTGGCTAACCATTTATCTGTGAGAACAAAGCCAACTGTTACATTTCTCAATGTCCTGTGTTTGCTGAAAATAAACTAAGTGATACTCGTACGGTGGCGTTAAATAAATCTTCTTAATATGCATGTGTCGAAAAAAAATATATCACTTGTTAACCCTAAGAGTATACCAATTTGTAGTGTCTAATTTGAATGAAACTTTAAACCAGCAATAATTCATATTCATTACAAAAGGTTTGATTGCCCTCAAAATCAGCCATTGCAATTCATGTGTTGCGGAGGGATTGGGCAAGCGCAAACTAAAAGTGCCATTACCTTTTGTACATTTTACATGATCGTATTAAATTATAATCATAAATATAAGCATCAACTTTTTTGGCGGATTAATTGACATGCGACTAATTAAGAAACCATCATAGACGGATTCGAATTTACCATGCAATACGTAACTTTCTACCTTCTAGATCTAATAATAGTGGATACATGTTCTTAAATCTACATTTAAAACGAAATAACACCATTAGAACGTGCAACCATCTGCAAAAGAAGTAACTTCTTCGTTTCGATGTAATCTTTTTACCACTGAAAACGTAATATCCAAGTGCGTTGATCGGGAAGTAGCACAACAACGCATTTAATATGTATGTTTGGTAAGTGTATATTGTGTTTAAAGGGATTGGACTCGCATAACATTAAAATTGCACATTTGTTTGTCTTATTGTTTGGCTTTGCAGGCAGTTACTTGTATAATTAAATTTAACATTGGGTAATGTATTATCTTATAAGAAATAGCAAACGTAGGAGCTTCAGTATAGTTTCCTTGAACGGTAATTATGTGAGTATGATAGCCGATGAGTCTGCATTTGCGGTTAGTTATGTGCAAGTAGGGCCTAAACTCATTACAGTTCCTACGAAATATCGTTGAAAAATGTTTTTAACATAAGCAATATATAGATCAGTGTAAGGCAAAAAGAGTACTATTTAAGACATAGAACATATTATGTTTAGTTAAGTACCGACCAGTAAGAAATACAACCGAAGCCGAACTGTGAAACCCGTTTAATGTTTTTGTCTGCCTATTTTATTAAACGAAATGCCATTCAAAACTGCAGCTGTACACAACAATAGCATAGAAAACAACCTACCATTCGTGTAACTGTGAAAATTAGTTTTGAAAAAAACAACAACTCAAATTCCGGACCTTTGAGTATATTGTATATAGAGGATTAAGTAACTTAATTATTTAATATATATTATACCGGCGCATGCATATATGTAAATTGACCCGGTGATATTTATGCTTTAATATAAAGGCATACTATTAAAATATTTGTTATAATATAATACATTTATATGAGATCGTTGATTTGCAAGGCCACATTAAATTCAATTAACATGGCTTACTATTTGATATCTCTACAATATAGTCGTGCAAATGACGTTCGCTACACATGAACCATACGATTCAAATACATTCACAAAACTGGCGAGTTATAACGCCCAAGAAGCCACGAATGCAATCAATTGTACAAGCGACAACTTTTATTAGAAAACAAAGTATTAAGACGTTGTATTTATGGTTTGTTTAAATAATCATATGTTTGCACTTTGCTAGTTCAACTATTATGTTTGCTTGATATAATTAAATAGTGTTACACAACTTACAAAAATTGAACGCCATTTCGTATTATATAATAAACGATGACACATATTACTTTGATTAATATAATTCGCAGTTTTACCGTTTTTTCTACATTGTTAATATGTAAGACGTCTTGCAAGTTAAACATGTCTTGGGACACAGTTTTATTAAATTACTGGGTATGCTTATAGTATGTATTGTTCTGTTAATAATGTTGAAAATCTTATTACCTATATACAATACGTATGCAATACGTAAATTAAATAACATGTCATCACAAAAGCACGTACTGTTTTTTCTTTTTTTTTTAAATAACGATTGTGATCAATGTTTATTTCAGAATGTAATCATTCTAGTTGCATCGTTGCATTGCAATTCAGTTAGGGGAAATTATACAGGAACACATATTTTAGTAATAGTTAGCGATGGCAGACGATCTCACAATATACATATGTGTAGCCGAGTTTAAATACAACGGAAACAATTAATTGAGTTTTAACGTAGCATGACCATTATATAACCGGAGGACTGTTAATCTAAGGCAGAGTGTGGGGAACGGATTATGTTAAACTGGTGGCTGTTTTTGGAAAGATTTTGAGTTGGTGCGAAAATAAACTAGGAAGCACTAGGTAGCGAGTAAAATTACCCATTTGAAGAAAATACAACGCAGCTTTAATAACAAATAAAGTATAATCAATTCATTTTACGATAAACCTTACTATAACGTTATTGCATTTTTACACGTGGTTATCTTGAAATCTATACAAACATGTACCACAATCCTAACGCATAGTGGTCTTCAGAACATGTGTAACGATATAATAATTTCAATGATTTACTGAATATATGATTTAACTGGATTTGACGGTTGTATAGTGCATCTCCTATTATATAATAATGCCCAAGAAGACGGTTTGTGTTATATATGTCTTTATGTATTTGTGATATTTTTTTTTATTTCCTCCTACACGTATCTTTAAAGCTATGCTAGTATATAGTATTATATATTTAACCCACATTTGGATTCAGGCACAAAGTGAATTAAACTATGTATTTAAACGTTTTATAATAAAGGATTTTGTTAATCGACATAGGGTATAAATATAAATAAATGAACTGTAAAGCGCATTCTATGTGATAATAAACTTACTGGCGAAGCAACCTATTTGTGGACACGCATAAGCGATTGACTACTATTAAGCGTTGTTAAATGCTTTGAAGCAATACAGGACGAAGCAACTGAGATATAATGTAAATTATAACAAGTCACTAGATAAATTAAGTTATATTAAACATTTAATTTTTTAAAGCATACAGGATAGCCTAAATACTAATACAAATGTAATAGACTTCAAAGTTGATCAGTGGTAGCGATTATTTCTTTTGTCCATGATCGGTCGCTGAGATAGATAAAGTATGCCCGTTTCATAATTTTACAATTTGTGTGCACAAATTTGGAAGCGATGTATATAGTGAATTGAGGATTTGGTTTATTTCGTCGTTAGAATACCATCATTAAACAAAATAGATAGTGGTTGTTAAGACGTTCTGATAATTTGAAAAAATGACAGTTTATTTATGTAGCCTTGCTTTACTGGTATAACCTGATTTCTTTCAAACGACTTTAACGATTATGATTACAGGAACGATACGATACATATCGATACAATACGATTACATTATACTGCCAAAATAATACTATATAAATCACAATTATTTTAGAACTGTTGGTACCTACAGAGGAGTTTAAGGTGACATGCAAACAGCTTGGTCTTTCATCCGTCATTGTGCGTGTTAGTCCGTTTGTGAGCGAGTATGTATGTGCGTCCGTCAACATATTATTAAAAAATAAATTTTCTCCCGAACCGCTGGGCATAAGTGTACGTAATTTTAAAAGTATGTCCATTTCGTTGTGTTGCATAATCGTCTTAGTCGTAGTTTTATCACACTGCAAACGTGTAATACAGAATCTTATTGAACTTACACGCGCATTATACGAATTGCTTGAGCCTAAGCGATTTGTTGACTCTTTTGAATTTATTATTGTGTAAATTACGGCGTATGGCTATCGGGGTATTCCAAAAGCATTTAGCTTTAAACAAAAAAACAACAAAACATTATTTGATCTGGTATTTCGGGCTAGTGGGCTACATAGCATCATAATTGTCTAAAAAGCAAATAAAACAAATCTTACTCGGGTTGTTTTGGGTGGCTTAATAATATTAGGATTTAGTTGGGCTGATCTGAGATGTGTTCTGACTTCACTGGCCTCAAGTCATTACTTTTCACTCGCTTTCTTTCAGTACTTGCATAAACCGTTAACAAGTGTTGGTATCAATTGCTGGCCTTCCAGACATGATGTGTTTGCTCATATACAGAACATATAGCACTATCCATTGGGGTTCTATTGCGATTCGAAAATCATACTAAAAACTTAATACCTCTGTTCTACAAACAAAACCAGCATGTGAAATAGCTGTCTAAGAATCCCCGATTCCTTAACCTTTTCCTCTCTCATTCGGGAATAAATTAGTATTTAGAGGATATGTTTTGAATATTCACGACGGGAGATATATGATTCAAATGTTAATCGGTATATATTATGGTGGATTCATCGATGCACCATTTTAAACGGCATATCATTATATTCACATCAATATACACCAATCACACATTTAATGAAGCACGACACTATGATAACTTCTCTTACCGAAGCTATTATATGTTCAGGATGAACAAGGATATCAAGTCAATGGTCTAGGTCTCAATTACCAGAAAAACCGCACCGATCGTTTGTAAAAAGAGCATTGCATAGATATCCAATCAGATATGCTTTGAGAAATGAAAAAAAGTATACTAACAACCCTCGGAGGTAATAGCATTTATTTCACGGTACATTAGCCGTTTTTATCTACGATAGGTAAGTAGCTCAAAACAAGTTGCCGAATAACTTCAAAGGTTTCGTAATTACACAAGCGAAGTGCTAAAGAGAGAAAAGACAGCTATTTAAACAAACAAAACCTCAGCGGTAGCGGTAATTGTATAGATTTCACGGTAAATTGGTCGTTATTTATCAACGATATGTAGGTGGTACATAAGATTTAAAACAACTTCACAAGGTTTTGCAATTGATATAATGGGACTATATGCACTATTTATTGCGTATTTATGTAATGTTAAAGAATTGATCCTTTAGTCAAAACAACGTCATATACAGCCTAGATAAATTAGACTTGAACAACTATAAGACAATTGCACATACAAAACATGATATCGTGGATTTACCGACGTTTTACAAAAAAATACGAAGAGAACACCAAAACTAATGCACATTAATAGAAAAGTATTCATAAAAGTATTGACAATCGATTCTTTAATCCAAGGTTCATCTGCTCTGTGTTTAGAAGTTAGCAAAGCAAAAAAGAAGGCCCAGCGACTTATTCCTGCAACCGCACTTAAGCAATCCGCTAGCAAATATATTGTTAAATTGTGACTAAATACATGTTTTGTTTACTAATTTACATTGTTGGCAATATCATCCATACTTAAGCGATTTACTATTCATTTTAAAAAGTTGGTAATATAACAGACAATTTATTTGATATATTTCCGAATACACAATGATCGTTTCAATAAATCCCCCTTTAAAAAAATATGAAAAACGGACAATTCTTTTCAATCTGATGTGATAGGATTACGAAATGTATAGAATGTAGACTATATTCCTCCTAATCGCTAACACACAATAACCGCTAAGTAACCAAAGCAGCACTTATTATCAATGCTTCAATCATATACATAGTTTTGTATGTTTGGAATTTTGTATTTGCATACTCGAACTTAAAAAGCTGATCACGTCTACCTTGATCGTCAGAAAGTGGGACGCCGACATTGATATTACATTTCACGACAGATTCTTGAAAATTGCTGTAAAAAACAAGGATACAATTAAAAAAGAAAACAGTTATCCCCAACAGGGCTCGAACAACTGACCATTTAAGTAAAATTCTAGCACCTTCACCTCGCGGTCATCAGTGCTTATTTAGTGAGAAGTGCATTTTATAATTTACATAAGCAATGCTCGTAGTATCATAGCATATAACGATAATAACAGAACACTCCAAATTAATCAATCGTTTCGCGTATGTAATGCTTTATAATTTTAACGTGTTTATATTGTCAAAAGAAGCCTATAATTGATATTTAAGAGCGTGGTAAATGTTCACTACTGTTTTCTAGCACATATCACAACTACAACGAATATTTGCAAATTTGAAACAATTTCTTTTCAGTTTTGTAAATTTACCGAAATGTGAAAAAGGTTTATTAAAGTATGCGCTGATCCAAATGTAAGCGTGCGCCTAGTACCTGACCGGGTAGCGTTTCGATAAGCCCGATCATGTAAAAAAAACATAAAATATATAACTTAATGAACTCTTACTACTAACAAACATACTTCAGAGTTGATAAAACTTAGTAAATCTACATTCTGACAAACCAAATGAAACAACATTTTGACTTATTACACATTGGTATTTTTATTATTTTAAATAAACCACACCTATTACAAGAATATGCCCTGAAGATAAAGTGTAAATCGATAACAAGTCTAATTTAAGTACAGTTTAATTATAGCATTTACAACGACATAAGGCAAGCAATGAATCGTTTGTAATTTGAATTGAGAGTGTAACCAAATATGTTAGCGACCGATTTCGGGTAAAACGTACGTGTCAATAAGTCAAACAGTAATGTATAAGATAACCTTACGAGCAATTGCGTAATATCCCCATTTACTTACCTCTAATGTCAATAGTGTCGGGTGTTCGATTCAAATATTTGCACGATGGATAGCTTAAACATACCCAATCGCATACCTGCAAGCTGATATATTAAAACTTTTTAACGGCAATATCAGTTTGAATAATTCATAGCTTAAACAAAGCCAAGCGAAGAAATTCTGCCTGACTGTATTACTTGTTTGTACGGTATAATTCAACATTAAATATTCATATTTCCATTCGCCTTTACAATTTGTGAGAAGTCGTAGGAAGTGATTTATGTCTTTGTGCCATTTTTCACAATTCAACACATCATTGTTAACCGAGTTTAATTCTCAGAATAAACTCCGATATCAGCCGTAGTTCTTTGTAAGATTTCTTTAGAACGAACAGTTAGAACATTCACCTAATGCTAAACATGGGAGCACATGAAACTCTCCGTAATGTTCAGGTTATAATGTTTTTTCGTCTTTTCTTATTGATAACATGCAATTGTAAAAACAATACAAACGAACACATAACACTAATAAAGACATGCATTATGCAGGTGTTAAAACTAATCTGTTAGGAGTAGCCGCCCACATTTCAATCCATTAGAAAAATTGCATTGAGGGAATGCAATCGCTACTGAAGACTGGTTGAATTTCTTAGCTTTTGCGCCTTTCTTACCGCCCTCCACCACTGTGTGCTTTATTCGTATCTAATTAAATAAGTAGGAAGACAGATTTATTTCAGTAAGTGTTTACAACACAGTTTTATATATACTTGTATACCGACAGGGCGATTTTGAATCGAACGAACTGTTACTAACATTTTCTTCACATGTAGATGTTGAAATGAGAAATTAATAATAATTTATTGAATTGGTTTGCTATTTTGTATATCCAGCTGTCTTCAATTATGTAGTTGATTTCCTTCAAAGGTCATCAATAATACAATTTTTAATTAAATAATAATATGAACATGGTTAAACAGCATGAAGTTAATAAGATATATACCATAACAGTTTTTACTTCATTGCTATGCGGATACAATAAGTACTTTTCTATTAACAGTATCACACATATAAAATTTCTTGCAAGAACAAGATTAAGCGTATTTAATGCTTGAATTATTTTGTATTATCAAGGTCATGATTTGGTTTCGATGTAGGTTTGTTAATTGAAATATCCCAAATTACTGCAATCAAAACGGCGTAACAAACGACAATACACATTCTAAATAACTTATGACACTATTTTGATACATAACGCTGTGCATGTTTCTACATGCTAGCGCTTTGAAAAGTATGGAATTTACTTTGTGTAACTGTGCTACAAACAGGATAAATACGATTCGAACTCTTAATATATGTTTTGTTTACCATTTATTTAATACAATCGTAATCAACTGTTACTATTATATATGGCAACATATGAAAAACATTATGCAATCGAACACACACACTATTAATATGCAACATAACATATTGTATATATTTTATGTAATGTTTAGAGAAAATACGAATTTTTACTCATTGTGCGATTTGTCATAAATTGTTCCTTTTTCAAGCTCAAGCGTAACACTACAACATACAAGTAAATATATGTGATAAACCCATGTAAATGTGTCATGTCGCATTAACATGAAGTGCTAATTGAGAATGCTTGTTAGCAGTTGAACTTTTTATATCGATTCACGTTGAAGCCGGAAATATATATTTGATAATATAATTAAATTTATTGCATATTGTAAATACAACAAGGGTTGATACAATTTTATCACCATGTTTGCTTTGTACACATATATGGACGTTGTAATAATATTATTGAGAAAGTATACAAAGTGGCGCTGTGAAATAACTTTTGAAACACAAAATAAAACCCATATAATTGAATTTGAGTTTTTTTAAGAAATACATCAATTCCGATATTTAACAACTATTATTAAACACAAAGCTGCATATTTTGTGAATATTATGATTTTTGTGCAACTTATATTTGAAATTACCTATATTTTGGTATAATTGGTAATATTTTGTCACATACATAATTATTCATATTATTGTATTCACGCATGCCTTGTTACGAATGAGTATTCCATAAATTAGGTATAACACATTATTCACGAACGTAAATGTTTACAAAAGGTTCAGCGAGGTAGCTACATGTGTGTCATTCCAAATATGCCGCCATTGTCGTATATTAGTTTCAAAATAAAACAAAATGCATTACATATTAATATGCTTGTAAGTATAATTTCGGTTAACTCTACCGAAATAATTTCCGTTCTAATAGCGTAATCGTCACTTACATATACAATACATGTTTAAAAATGTATACATCGATTGAAGTGTATATATGCTTTGTTAAATAGGGTTTGGACATTTACTAGCTATGTTATATAATTTCAGAAATGGACAAGAAATGCTTTATACATGAATGTTTATTTAATAATTGAGAATCAAAATTAAACATTTCGAGTCGAATCGCTTGGTATGTTTTGCAACGCAATTTAGTAACATGTACCCATGTAATATTCTATCGATAAACACAGTTTTGACATATATTTATGTTCACTTAACTTTTCTTATATTATTTATTATTGATATATTGCCAGTCGCAGACATACTGGTGGAGCCATCTTCATAGTTGTGTCTACAAAGACTGTTTATTTATCTGTTTATTTCGGGGGAATAAACAACTTCAAAGCGTTTCTCAAATAGCAGAAACAAAGTTTCTTGATGTACGTACCCGTATGATGCTTCTTGATATATCATCTACAATTATATGCTACGTTAACAATATAACCAAATATTAGCAGATGTTGTCGTTGAAACATACCATGTTTTTTATTAAAATTTTCATTTTATTGTCTGTGTATTTGAAACATAGGTTTTACGAATAATTTTACTTGTAGTGTTCAATTTAACGTAAATTGTATAATTATTCGCCTTTGTTAATTGGTGTCATAGAAGATTTGGACTTTGTTAACCGATGCTACAAAATTAGGGCTATCTTATTGGGTTGAATACGTTTCGCATTAGATAGGTGTAGCAGGTGTGTTGAATTAATTCTGAATATTTTAAGCTGGTTGAAATTTGTATTGGTAATTCATCGTATTTATTTGTATTCTAAGCACAATTCATTGGGTAGTGGGTATGATTTGTAAACTTCATTTGCGAATTTAAAAATTATGTTCATTGATGTTTATGTTGGCGCTTAAACACCCTCGCTCGAAAAGCTAAATATGTCTTTACAGCACCTAATGGTATACAATATGTGTGTTGCAATGATGGGGGGGTATATTAAATATCAACGGGAGTACACCGTTCGTAGTACAAAATTATAATTACAACATGTTATTTCTGAAAGTACGTCTAGGGTTGTTAGTAATGATAGGCTTTTTAACAATTTTTGTTTTTATTGGATCGCTCGTTTCAACAACAAAAATCGATCGACTAAGCATTACCTTACATATTATTAAGACAAATCATAAGTATACGTAAGTTTTGAGTTTATCACCCACTATTAAAATCGTACTATACAATGTGACACGATTTAGACATTTCATCTGTTGATCGATGGCGCGAACGTTCACGTTCTGTAGACGTCATTATTATTGTGACTGTTTTTTTTATTCTTGTCAGTTGTATATTTAAGACGTTATTGAAAGGTCGAACATGATTTGCGTTTCACTTTACGTTAACAATAAAACAACAGATATCCGAGAAAATGTCTATTTTTGCTATTATTGCATAAACAAATCACACATACCAAAATAAATAAAAAATAGTTACATTGAATACAATATGTCTTGTTCATTCGACATCGACAAAATAATTCGATTATCTCATATGACGTCATACGGTTCAATGTTGTGTTTTACATATGCCTAAATCGGTGATCATCAGAAATGACGAGGCTCTACTTTCGGATAGACAGTTTTTGATTAAAAATGTGTTTAAATAGTGGATTAATGCAAATTTGAAATGCAGCCGCGCAAATTAAGACATGATGAATTATTTTGGAATTTACTTGTCATGACGGATAAATATATCGTCATAATAAGTCACTGTTTCACAGATGTTGCGTTCGAACTGCCTACATGTCTATCTTATTTCGTTCTAACTAAATTTTCTAAAAATTAATACTGCCAACGTAATGTCACTGCATTATTTCAAGCATACAGCAGGAACGTTGAAGGTACATAAACACTTACATTGACAGCATTGTCTTTTGAAAGTGTCGAGTAAATAACCTTAACTTCATTGACGTTGCCAATAAAATAAAGCTGTTGTCAAGAGAGTGCAGATGGTATAATTTAAAAAGTGGATTGAAATATCCATTGCCTTTATCCATGCATGCATGAGATAACGATAGCTTATTCAGTTCCCCAGTTATGCTTTGAAACTCGTCGAAGGCTGGAGTTATTAACAAAGTTTATAATTAATTCAATGAATCCACTAAGGGAAGTAACTGCGCATGAACCAGTTTTTAGATATGAAAAACACATATCATGGCTTGAACGGCACGTGCATCGCCTTGTTAATACACGGTTTCGCCCGTTCCAGCCCTCCTTTTGCCAATTTTCTGCACCACGCCAGAGGGCATTGTAAATAAAGTAAATGCAATAATGAGCATTCTTTTAAGTCTAATTCTTTATTAACTTGAGATATACATATACCTGACAACGTCAGTTATTCCATTAAGCAGAACTTTATATAGAAGACATGTATTGTAACAATTATATCTTGCAGGCATTCTTATGGACAAAATGACACAATATTACCGAGTAATATTTCAATAACAAATGTTTATAGTTATAAACCTAAGACATATGTTGATAAGGTAAATTCAGTCTAAAAAAGTGTTCAATGATTCTCGCTAAACTTAAAACAAATATATAGAATGCATATTTTTTAAGAAGAATACGATGATGCAAATACTTTGTATCTCTTGACAGCTTACGGAGTATTAATATAAGATCAACCCATATTGTTAACTAAAATTTCTTGTTAATGGAATGTCAACATACTATATTGTAACGATACAAAATTGTTATCAAATATAACATGCTATATTTATTACATAAGTTTGATGACATAAGCAAATTTCCTGTTGTTTTCTGGTTACAATCCGAACACCCACAATTTGGCTTTGAACTCATATGTTTATTTAAAAAGCAGATTGTATCAAAATATCGATTACTGTTCCTTTTAAATATAAACACAGCGAAACCATCTGTACCAGCGGGATAAAACTGCTATTTGAGCATGAATTCCTCTGTTGATGACAACATACCAAACATAAAACAGCTAGACGATGCTAGTCTTTGACACCTGGGGTACAAACTTGTTAACAAGGCTCAAAATGATGTGTTGTTCCACAGTCAACGATTTTAGTACAATCAACTATGTATTACGGCAATAAGTTCTGTCAAGTCATCGTCTTATCTTTTCAACCTTAAAGTAGTATTCCGGACTGCAAAATGTGGCGCTAATTTATATTGGTATCAAGTAGGCAGATTCAGCTTCCCGCGGTGTATTCAGAATAAGTAAACTGTGCAACCATACATCATACACTACATGTGTTAACCTTACAAATCATGTAGTTTATTGGAAAAAAAGTTAAGAAACCAGCAGCCACATAATCATATCAATTTTGTTTAGTATATCATTTCTGTACAAATATGAATTTGGGTCATTTTATTCTCCGAAATTGGTTCGTGTCTGTACATACCGCTCTAACAATACGGTTTGCATGCATTGTAAAAGGCTTGAAGGATGAACTATGTATACTTTGTTTTTTGTATGAAACGTTGTGTATCTTGTATTTGGAAGTTTACATCTGAAACTTTGTGGCGAAAATACTTTCTTTATATGAACGCAAGTGAGTTGAACTTATTACGTTTTTCTTCCAAAAGGTTAAATAATGTAGCATCACAAATCAGACTGGTGTATAATTTATCTAAATGACTTTGTTCAATCGAGAAATACCTCTAAATGTGTCTGCCATCACAAGTAAAAAATTGCTTAGTACGCGTATACATACAAATGTTCTTTTAATGGTGTTTATGTTGGTATTCGCACATCACTTGTTTAACGATTTATCTGTGAGAACAGAAGTCAACTGTAACATTACTCAGTGTTCTGTGTATGCAGAAACTAAAATAAGTTATACTCGTACGGTGGCGTAAAGTAAATGTGAATAATTCACATGTGTCGATACAAAAATATCATGTGTTGGCCCTAAGAGTTTCCTTTTTGCAGTGTCTTATTTGAATAAACTTATAATCCAGCAATAGTTCATCTTCATTGAATAAGATTTTACTGCCAACCAAATCAGCCATTGCAATACATTTGTTGCAAAGGCATATTGGGGAAACGCAAACATATTAAGATCACTTTTAAACTTAAGTTGCATTTACCTTTTGTAAATTTTACAAAATTGTATAAAACTATAATAATTTCGGCGGATTCATCGACAAGCGACTAAACGAGAAACCATAATAGATGTATCCGGATTTCCCATGCAATACGGAACTCCTCTACCTTCTAGACCTGATAATAATGGATACTTGGCCATTACTCTATATAAAAAAAACGAAACAACAACATTTGAACGTGCACCCATCTGCAATACAAAAATAACATTCTCTCTGTTATTATAAGCATGTGCGTAGCAATGTTCGTGCTACCTCAGTTCTTAATATAAAATAAACATATATATGGTGTAACCTAATGATGTAACTAAATTAATCAAAATATTCTACTTCCGATAACAAGACGTAAATTTACAGAGAAGTATTGCATACAAAACGGCTTTACATACGGACATAATCCGAACAATATCTAATGAAATTATGATTGCGACTTGTTGAAGATACAGCTAACTAACATGACATTTTGTATAAATAGTGAAAATAAAAGAACTATTGACGAATAATTACTAAAAGGTCACTGATTTTAAAATTCAGTTAATTATATGTTTTTAAGAAAATCGTAGACAGTTTAACAAAAGAACAACATTCAAGATCATAAGAAACTTTTATTAAAGCTAAATGAAAATCTTCTTTTATAATCTTACGTCCATAAAGGATACAATAAATATAAAACACTAGTGCAACTGAAAAATGAATAGATCATAAATTATGAACCGTATACTCATTTGCTATGTATTATATACTGACGGAAAAAAGTTTAGCTACATGGTTAATGTTACGGTATAAGAAAAAGCAAATGGCCTTGGGCTTTGTTTATCTTTGCATTTCGTTGGGGTGTTGATCCTTAAATCGGTTCAATATGTTTTCGTGTGTAATACTGTTCCTTAAAAGCATACGGGCGGAAAAACGAAAAACCACGTCGTGCATGTGCACAGCAATGTATGCTTTGTAAAAATAAAAACGATTTGAATGTGTAGATTGGTAGAGGAGTGACATAAAGAAAGCTGGATAAAAAAAATCGATATTCCAAATGGGGCGTGTTCCAGGACTGACGTTGGAAAGACGTCAACAAGCGCTTGAAATGCATGTTGCTGGCATGCCCGTAAATGACGTCGCAAATCACTTTGGTGTCCATAGATGTACTGTAAGTCGCCTAAGTACATGTCATCAGCAAACTGGAAGCGCTAAAGACCGACCTCGCTCCGGTAGGCCTAAAAAGACCACCCAAAGTGAAAACAATTACATCGTGACGTCATCGAGGCGTCATCGATTTTGGACGAGTGGTAAGATTGCCGCTAGGCTGTACAACACTACAGGGAAGCTCGTTTGCAATTGGACTGTTGGGGTGCCGTTGTCACAACGCCACCGCCAGGAAAGGCTAAACTGGACGATACTTTATCAGCGATAGACACGTGCCTACTGGAACGATGTTTCACCGTTTTTCGAAGAATTTGCCAAGCTCTAGCATGCATCAGACCTGAAAGCAAACAAAATAGTGATAATTGATAATAATTGGCATAGATCTGATATCCCACAAATATGACGATGTACTAATTTCGGACACATTTTCGTGTATGTAATCTTAAAATTAAAGTGGGACATATTGCTACGTCTGTACTCTAAGCAAATAGTATCCCCTTTTTTCATTGTATGTGTACAAACATTCATTAATGCATTCTAACACAAAACACGTGTACTCATCGTCCTGAGATACAGTATATTGATGTGATTATGTTCAGTTTGATTCTGAAATGTAGCATACTTTTGAAAATGTCATTTGTGTCGATTACGGTAGTATAAAAACATCGAGTAAATAACGTAGATTAAATCGAATTATTAGTCTTGATTATTTAAATTTAATTAATATTGCAATGGTAGTGTACTTTAAAATTGATCACTTGCCTTATATTTAGACTAGCGAGTGTAAGTGAGAATTGTTATTCTGGTCATATTTTTGAAATTTCATTTCTGATATGTATGAGTACATACACTATACAATAAAGTCATAAATATATTTCTTACAACAAAATCGTATTATTCATATGTGTCATTTGCCTTAACGAATGCTTAATAAAAATACTCAGAACACTAACGTCAATTTGCAAGATTGAATAAAGTACATTATACATGTTTTTATGTGTTTAAACAAATGCTTTTAACTTCGGTAAATCCAGTCCTCATCCATCAACAATTGTGTTTGATATATTGGGCAAAGTCAGGTTTCTATTACACGCAGCTTTTTTGCGAGTGTTGGTATGCATGGTGCCATTCTTTTTTCGTTTAAGTACATAAATTACAACAGACACTACTGAAGAAAATTCAAAGTATATATAACATGACACCTGTACGAACTTTTCTTGGAATAAGCATTAAGGCTCTCAATACACCAATCAAAAGAAGAGCGCTTTATTTAGAGTACTTAATCATTCCATACTGTACACCAACAGATTTCCTTAAACCACGACGGCTTTGTTTCTGATGCGCTTTTTGTTTGATCAGTTCGTTCCAAAGGACATATGCATTGTTGTTTTCCACTGTTTCGCGCATTATTTAATATGTTTACATCACAAGTGGAGTTTTCCGCATGAAGTTTAGTAGAACTAATTTGGAAATGTTTTAATTATTAAAACTAGACAAGTACATAGCTTGTAGGAAGTGTACCCGTTAAACACACTAGCCTTATTTGTCAGCTGCTTACGTCGGCATTTGTCGCATTGTGTAATCGAGTCAACATGGCAACACTCGTCACAGTCCGATTTACTTCGTTGTCTTGGAAAAATCATGTCCTCATTTGTAATACTCGTTTTATTAATCAGTTTATGTACACTTAGCTGTTAACAAGTTACGATTATTTAAACGATACATGAGTTAATGTGAAAAAGGTCAAGCGTTATTTGAAATGACAATGACATTTAACAAACCTATACCGTGTTATAATATAACTTTGCTTTTAGGCAAACCAAAATGTCAAATTGTTGTGATTGTCCTGCTGTTGAATAGCAATCAAATATTATTGATTTTAAATTCAAAAGTTGACACTCATTTGGCATGTAATGCGATTTGCTTGCTCAAAGTGTTATTGAAAATACGATAATACATTTGTAAGTTACCTTTTCTTTTCGGCAAACTTGAACTACAAATCATACGAGAGAATCACCTTGAATATGCCCCTTTACAGTAAAAGGAAGTATTTTGATGTAAAATATATTAATTAATGTTGTGTCTTATTCTTAAAAAGATTTGAAGGTTAAATTATCTTAGATGTTTGTGTTGTAAAAATGTTAATCATACGTTTGGTGGGTGAGATTAATCCTGCCGCGATGTCAGCGTTAATGTTATTGTTAAGATTCAAGTTTCAAAACTGGACTGAGCGTACTTAAATTGAATGTTTACAGATGTTGCAGTTAAACAAAACACATTTGCCTTACTATCTAAATCGCTGAAACGACTTTCATATATATTCTTGCATTCAACAAAATCGATTTTGTTCTTAATGTTTGTGTGCAGGTCCAGGCATTTGAAACAACTTCTAAAATGAAGTCATTTACTAAACAAATATCGTAAAAACTTTGAAAGACGTTGAATGTGTGTGAACTACAATATATCAATGTATTGAACATTTTACAATGTGTAAAGAAAATGAAATAAAGTTGCAGTTATTTAAGAGCGTAGACACAGAATCAAAGTCTATTGAACTTTAGCTTAATTAATTTCCAAACTCACGCTCAATCGCTTCTTGAAAACTCAGTAGTATTTCGTTACAAAATAACAGCAAGTGTGACTACGGTAATTATGTCGCATGTTATCGACCAATTATAATACGTCGAACAGTTGACTTTGACCATGTTAGGCGTAAACCCATTGGTGTAAACTAAAAGACTCTATGGATATCGGATATTCTTTATCAATTACACAAATAAATGTTAAGAGGTCTATTGAAATTACTCCTTCTATAATTCATTTCAACTTTTTGTGATATGTTTATTATTATAATCGGACTAATAACGCTTTTTGTGAAAAATTGGACACAATTAACACTATTGAAAAAAACACCCACATCTCACCTAATGTAAATAATACACTGCTGCAAATTTTGCCAAAAATAATACTATTTGCAAATTTATTTTTTGGCTACAAACCTTGTTTCTTATCACTATTTGATTGTTCGTTTTTCAAAGGTTGTCCTTTGATTTACAGTTGCTTCAGACTTCCTAATATAACATCCAGTGTTCATGTAATGAAATTATTTATTATTGCGTCTGAAATGTAGTTTTGCATTCTTAATTATTAGACATACACACATTTTGCAACAAAATCACATATTCTGAATACGCGCGAAACACTAAATGCGTCATTGCAAGTTCCGACGGATTTGTTTAATTCTTGTAATTACATTAGGATCAACGGTCTGATGTGCTGCAATGGGGTACTTATTTACGATAATAACATCACGTTCTGTATTTATTTATATAGACAGGTACACTCTTTATTCCACTACTTGTAATTGATGCTGTAGAATGCACTATAAGATGTTAAAAGCTGTTGTACATGTACGTGTGTGGATTTGTTTCTCAGTGTGTTTGGGTATGATAAGTTTGAATTGTGACAGGAATATATTATTGATTATATACAACAATATAATAATTGCTGATTAATAAATACCCTATGTATATCTTTATATAATACAACTATACACCGATCATTCTACACACTGAAGACATTTCATATCAAATTGCAATATTTTATATGAACCGTTAATATTATTAAACGTACGATTATTAAAATCACTCAATTCATTATTACTTTTAAATTAGTCAGCTTCGAATATATCAAGTTTGTTGCCCCGAAAGTCAATTTTGAACACACATATGCTAGCAGATGACTAGCACATCTTGATACATACAATTATAGGCTCATTGACTATTTAGTAATATCGATTCACTTTAAAAGTATTGAAACACAACGTTGAGCACTTTTCTAAATACTTAAGAAACATTTAATCATTTTGCGGATATGTTGCATCGCACTATATTTTACAGATTAAAACATTACAATACCCGATTAATAAAATAGTATTAACATATATTACAAAACATCAAACAAAATCAGTCGAATTAATGAATATGTCATAACATCTATTCAAATGGACATTTTTTTTAAGCTGTGATCGTTATTCATAATTCATACGATTTATGGTAAACGTTAATACAAATCTATGCAAAACGGGGAATAACGAACTAAATACCATTTTTGTGTAGTTTTTCTATGAGGAAAAAAATTGCTGCTTAACCCAATTGCTTGTTGCAAAAAAATGTATTATGCGCACCCGTACATGCATATATATGACATTATATAAGGGATTTGCTTAACAGCATCACGAGTGTGTTATATCATAAGCAATCACACATAAGCACCTGTTTGTTAAGACTTCGTTCATAAATGTGCATCGTGTTGTCAGACAATAAAAAGCACGGAATTCAAGGATCTTGATAACCCACATATTCTAACGATCATAGCTGTAATTAACATAGCTTTTCAAATTTGTTGTTAAGGAATGATTAAGCCTGCAATATAAATCCGATTTGTTCGTGTTGTTTGCAAACAAGCTTTAACTAGCCATGATGTTAACTGTTATGCCGTTATCAGTTTCCTTAAATACTATTCATGGAACAAACCGTGTTTGAAGATGTTGGTTGTTGGCTAGTTTTGAGATTGAACGGTCTCCGTCTTAAATTCCGTTGCGACCAAATAATATTTCCTGAACAAAAATGATTTATTATCTCTAAACAGGAGTGAAAATTAATTAATTTAAAAAACATCACCAAATGTTCTAGAACCGAATACTGAAGGTTGATTTTAGCGACTTCATTAACACAGATCATTAATATTTGGTTAAGACAAATCGCGATTTCACGTGCCGGTAAATTGCTTATTTCTGACGAATTCAGCCACACCACCCGCAGAGGTAAAACTGTGCAAAGCAAGAAATAATTGAATCGCATGATGTAACTACGATGTCCTGGTGGTGTTTAGCCTCACACTATGCATGAATGGGATTTGTTACACAGTAAAGCCTTACATTGCATGGGACAAAAACTGTATCGGGAGTATAACACTGTATGATCAAACACTGAATTTCGTGTGATCTTATTACTACTTTTAATTTCAAGCAGATATCAACACAGATATCATTTTATCTTAAAAAGATTTGTAAGAGTGTACTTTAAATGTTCAATCAATCGTGTTATTTTTAATGAAAGTATGTCATAATATATGTATTAGCAACATTTATGATCCATTTAGCTGATAATCCTTTCTTTTTTGGTTACATTCACAGTGAGGGAATATAATACTGGAAAAAATAAAAGCTCATAAGCAAGAAAGGAGGGAGTTGGTGTCATGATATTATTGCTAGTCACTATATGTAAAACAACTTGCCACAACTATTATAAATGTTTAACATTGCGTTGTGACTTTAAACATCTTTTAGTCTCAAGCAACAACTACACCCAATATGAACACTAAGAGACAAACAGAAGTTACTCACTTAGAAAAGGTTGCCACATAAAGAAAATTGTTAACGTGACATTGTGACATTGAAAGTATCAAGTCCTGCATCAATATGGTCTTCCTACAGTGGTAACAACAACTATTTCAAAGATGAAGACTGAGGGATTAACATACATTAAGATATTACTCGGACACGACTGCCACTAATACAATGTTAATCTGATATTGGTCTTTGAGGGTTCAATATAAAAAAAAAATAGGGATCTCCCTCTGGAAGATAGCAACAACAGTTACTATGCAAAAGTTGATAACTGTATGTCGAAGAGAACTTATCACACGGACTAGCTTTGGTCTACCGACAGACCGACATGTGCAAAGCTACATACACTGTCTTCTTTGAAGCGGGCGTACACTAGTTTCAAAGTGATACATGATTTGTCCAATAGACAGTGGCTTACTAGCAAAAACCAAAATGCTTATCACAATGTCTCTCTTGGTCAGTACGAGGAAAACGATTTCGGAACGGCTTCAACAGAATTATCTATATTAAGAACACAATAGCCATGAATCATGTGCGATCGGTCCTTTAACAATTAGCTTTTATATGCAGAAAGTGTTACCAAGGAGAGCAGTTATAAAAACAATGAAAACGACTCACCTCGTAAGGCTCCATTTTCCTGTCAATTTACATGTATGCAACCCCGGAGAGAAAACTTATGGTATTAAGCGTATCCCTATTAGGGATTCGTAAATTGGTTAACTGGGCGTGACATAGAACACATGTGTTGTTTCACTTATAAGATGCAGGAACACTCATGGAAAAATAAATATGATATAATATTTTCATTTAATATTTCAAGTGCTTTAGTTAAAAGTCATACAGCTATAATATAGATTAGTTCTCTAATGATTCTTGTTACTCTTGCAAAATAAACTTATGTGTAAAGGTATGCAAACGTGCTATGATGTACCTAAAAGATCTTGTAATCAATCAAAATATGGTTTATTTAGCACTTTTGTTTGATATTATATGCAATATCCCTGTTGTTCTCTAGTAACAATCCGAACAAACACTCTTTCACTTTGAACCCATACGCTTATTTTAAAAAGCATTGTTTCAAGTACCGATTTCCGTTACTTTGAAATATGAACAAAGCGAATTCAGCTGCACCAGCTCGATAGAATCTGTTATTTCTTTCATTGTTGGCAAATGACCAATCGCAAAACAGCCAGACGCCGCACGTCAAACAAACATGGGGCACAAAGTCGTTTACCAGGCTGAGGTTGCTCTGAACAGTCAAATATGTAATCAAACCTAAATATGTAATCAAACCTAAATATGTAATCAAACCTAAATATGTAATCAAACTTAATATGTAATCAAACCTAAATATGTAATCAAACCTAAATATGTAATCAAACCTAAATATGTAATCAAACCTAAATATGTAATCAAACCTAAATATGTAATCAGGAAATTATATAGAGAGAATAGTATGCGAGTTTGGGAAAAAGATCAAGTTGATCATGCGTGGCTTCGAACCGATGTAGCGCGAAGCTTTGAGGTTCTTTGAAAGTATGTTATGTGTTAAGACACATGAGTATTTCAGAGATGCTATTAATGACATGTCTGTGATTAAAGGGTATCTTGCGTTATTGTGTATGCTTTGATATAACATAATAATACTATATTTTTTGATTTGATAATTTAATACAGGCACATTAATGTGTCCATTTTTAAGGTTACATAATACAAAATCAGGGCGTGTTGTTTGCAATCGCATCGATATTGCGCCTCAATTGACGCTTACCACATATCAATAAACAGGCTTTGCAAACGCCGCGAAGGGAGATGTTTAACAGCCATTAAGTCAAGAATGCGATCAATTGTATAAAAGGGAATGTTTATTGCATGCTGTACCCCCGCCCCCACAAAAACAATATAAATAAGTAAATATGCATTAAGAAATTGTATTAATGTTGTATTTTAGTAATCTGTGTCATTTTTTATTATTCTTATTATCCATAATTTTTATAATAAATTATCGCTACACGTTT
The DNA here is from genome assembly GCF_020536995.1 of Dreissena polymorpha. Lineage (NCBI taxonomy): Eukaryota > Metazoa > Mollusca > Bivalvia > Myida > Dreissenidae > Dreissena > Dreissena polymorpha. The sequence continues at coordinate 75,332,545 of NC_068359.1, forward strand.
CATATGTATAGGTTATATTAAGTGCATTACAAAGTTAAAGAGTCTCTCTCAACTTATGTTTTATGCATAAGCGTGTATGCTTATATCATTTGTCGTTCTGTTAATATTGTTTTATGTTGGCATGTTTATAGGCTAAGTTAAATAAATAACGTTTTAAAATACAAATATAAACTGATTGAAGCAAACGCATTTATTAAATTTAGTTAATTAATAAACACATTTTAGGTTCTTTTCATCACACGAACAGTAATAATTTTATCTGCAGTATGACTCTAGTATTATATTGTACTGTAACGCTACCATTTAGTTGTACCCAGCCTATAATTTAGCCGCTCTTGTCAGGATGGCTTCAAAACATCTAGCGGCAAAACATTCAACAATAATATATATTTTATCTAACAAAAGAACATTTTAGGAGCAAATATAGATGAGCAAAAGATTCTACATCTAACAATAAACAAATATACTTCTCTCTGACCTAAACAAAAATGCAGTTATGACAGAAAAGAAATATTACGGTACAATATATCCGAAATATTGAAACTGCTGAAAAGTGCTTTTTAGGAATGGCAAATTTTATACAATAAACAACAAGATTGAACATTAACGACAATGAAATAGTATCTTAAAGTAACTTGTAGTTGTATTATTATAATTATACAATGTTAAGTCACTTGGAAATGGATATAATAAAAGAATCATTGCAAGATGACGGTTGGACTTGCCTCCTTGAAGTTCGGACATTGACAGTAAGTTTTGGAATTCAAGTACTGTTTATAATCATTAGACAAAACATGTTTAAATGATTACTCTATCAGTTAATGTAACAATTAAACTCTTCAACCATAATCTTGTGTATGGGATAGTGTAATGGTTGAGTAATGGTAATATAAACAATAGCAGTTTGTTTACATTATGAAATTACAGATAATAAACAAGTTAATTAATACTCCAGGGCCTTACATTTCCCCTACCTTAAAGAAATAAACTTCTCCTGAAGTTTGAACAATAACAACAATCGGAAAATATATCACACTATAAGAATTGCATAGTTTATCAACAAAACATGTTATTTATTATAAAAACATTAATTTCATTCTGACTTCACTTCAGGTTTCAACATGCGGCTGTTCTTTCACAGTTTCCAGGTAAGAAAAGCACTTTTCAAGACTATAATGTTCATTATTAAAATGACATTGAAACACTGTTCAGAGATTAATGTTGATGCCCATGTGGTAGGCACACAAGTCCACGAAACACAATTCAATATAACACATAAAACGTTCATGTTTAAATTATTGTCTTTAAAGTTCATGGCACATAATCATTCATGAGAGTCCATGAAACACTGTTGACTTATTATTCACAATGTTCATGAAACACAATTCAATATAACACATAAAAAGTTCATGTTCAAATAATTGTCTTTAAAGTTCATGGCACATAATCATTCATGAGAGTCCATGAAACACTGTTGACTTATTATTCACAAAGTCCATGAAACACAATTCAATATAACACATAAAAAGTTCATGTTTAAATAATTGTCTTTAAAGTTCATGGCACATAATCATTCATGAGAGTCCATGAAACAATGTTGACTTATTATTCACAAAGTCCATGAAACACAATTCAATAGCACACACATAAAATATCCATGTTTTAAGTACACATGTTTTACCATTAACGTCCAATGGAACATAATTCAATGTTATGCAACTTCATAGTATGAATATTTCCACAGTAAATGTTCACGCAAAATATAATGTCCATAATTCATGAACAAATCTTTACAACATTACACTTTATGTCGGTCCGTTCGTCCGTCCGTCCGTCAAAACAAGTATTATAATGTTGATGCGTACACACTTATATTCGGTTTGCAATTTATCTTGAAAAACACAGTCCATTTTGAAAATTTTCACTTTAAAATAATATTTACATTCTAACAGGAATGTGACTGATTTTTTTCAGGAGCGTTGAAGACTTCTTGAAGAGAGGAGAGCCTTAAGAAGACCTGTCTGATTAGCCAACGGGGACTGGTCCTTTCCATTCGCGATGTCCAGGAGAGATTGATAAGTGTAGAGTCGGGCCTTTGCCTTATTATCCAGGGGAAAGCCTGCAGAGCCGGGGAGCACAAGAAAGTGGAAGTTGTGTATCAAGAACGATCGCTCTGGAAGAAGGAGCGAAGAATTGTTTTCAGTCTGTGTAAGGGACATGCTGGCGAATTCCACAGCCAGAAGACGCTGATCAGGGGTGAGTCTTCGCCAATTCTTGGGGGGCCACAAAAGATTGGGAAGAACAAGTATGGACTCTTCTTCAACTGTTGCCCAGTCTCGCTTGGCTGAAGGGTAGAGAGGCATGTTTCCATCAACGAGCATGGATCGAGCTTTGAATCTAAGCAGTTTTGCAGATGGAGTAGGTTTGTACATGTTGGCAGCTGGAGTGGGAGTGGCAATTGTATATAACTCATCTTGGTCTAGTGGAGTGGGTGTCGCTGGAGGAAGATCTTGAAGAGTGTTGGATTGAAGAGGAGAAGCAGGAACAGGTATTTGGAGATCATCTTGAAGGGGTGAAGGAGGAGCGTAGTTTGGTGTTGCTGGAGGAAGATCTTGAAGTGTGTTGGATTGAAGAGGAGAAGCAGGAACAGGGGTTTGGAGATCATCTTTAAGGGGTGAAGGTGGAGCGTAGTTTGGTGTTGCTAGAGGAAGATCTTGAAGAGTAGAAGTGCCAGAAGGAAGCGGGGATAATGGGGCGGGTGCAGGAAATTCGTCGAATAATGGTGTAGCGGGGGTAGCTGCTCTTGCAGGTTCTTGTACTGGTGTTGAAAGTCGAGTTGTAAGTGGCTTGGTGATAGTGGATGAAGATGATGTTGTGTCGGTGATTTCCTCAGGGTGAATAGAAATTGGAGACGGTGACCGGAGGGATCTTGCATCGTCATCATTAGCCATGCAGAAAGCCTTGAAGATTATGTTTTCCTTCTTTCTGATAGTATGTATGTACGACGATCTTATTCCAAGGAGTGAGGCAACTTCTTCTAACACAAGGGAACTGTCAGGAAAAGTTGACCACCGGCCGACGGATTCGATGGCGTCCTTAACAAGGAATTCGCGCCTCTTAAGAGACTCCATGGCACGGCGGTCAGTGAAGATATTCCTGTAGAGACGGATTTGGAACACATCAGAAACAGATTCTGCGAATACCTTGATGGAGTCGAGAGTTATGACAATAGCCAGAAGGAACAACGAGTCCGTGGCTTTTCGTTTAAGATTACGTGGGGGAGGTTTGTTGAGGAGTTGACGTGGGGGAGATTTGTTGAGGAGTTTACGTGGGGGAGGTTTGTTGAGGAGTTGACGTGGGGGAGGTTTGTTGAGAGTCGTGCAGGACGGGTCGTTGATTCGTGTAGGACGGGTCGTTTAGTCGTGCATGACGGGTCGTTGAGAGTCGTACAGGGCGGGTCGTTGAGTCGTGCAGGACGGTTTGTTTAGGGCTTCCTCCCACTTGCCAGTCCTCTCCTTGATTCCGAGGCTTCTACCCGTCGACCATTTAGCCATCAGATATCTGGCATACTGAACTTCCGGTGACATTTCCTTGTCCATGCCATGCAGTTTAGAATATTCCAGTGGATTGATGGAGAAATAAAAACACGTCTTCGTGGAGAAAAGACCTTTTGGAGCATGCTCCATTTCTATGGGATGTTTGGTCTTAACATGGTGTCGCAGGTCTCCGACTTTCTTGAACTCTCGAGTCTTTCCCGACACACAAAATGGACACAAGACATCATCGTCGGGTACCTTTGAACTCTGAAACATACAAGGTATCGTCTAAGCACGGGTAGATACATAGTATGGTGCACATACGATGTCTAGCAGAAGCAACAATCAACACGGGATAAATCGCAGCTGGGTGATCAGGCCAACTTCATTATCTCCAGAGAGCTCTCAATTGCGCGCGTCTTCGATTATAAAATACGTACATCAGCTTTATGTGACCACCATGCACTTAATCCGTCTACCACGAATAGGTACTTGTATGACTTATTTGTCCGATCTTTTAGGTACCATACTTTGATACAAACGATGATAGGGGCTTCAAATAACTAAAAAAATATTCTTTAAAAAGAATATATGAAAACATCAATAAACGTACTGCTAATACAATTCTTCGAGTGTGTGTGTAGACATCAACAAAATACTATTCACTGTGCTTTACTGTTGTACTTAAACAGTAGACTTATAACTCTGTATCCATTTAGGTAAATGGGTGTCTTTGTATCTCATATGTCGATCAACGTGTACTGCTTTAGCTGGTGCAATAGCTGATAGTTTTAACATGTAGACTAGATCATCTACTTTTTTAGTGATGACATACGGACCTTCCCAGTGAGGGGACAGTTTACTGCATACACCAGGACGGCGTGTTGTGTTATGCAACCATACTGGGTCACCGGCATAAAACGGTCTAGCTTTTGCATTTAAGTCATAGTGCCGTTTGCGATATTGCATTTTGTCCTTAAGTACTTTTCTTGCCAAATTGTGAATTGTCGTAAGATTATCTTGAAGGTTTGTTACATATGTTTCAGGTTGATCCGATTCATCACACTGGGGTGGCAGACTAACACATGCTTGTAAAGGCAAGACAATGTCTCGACCGAAAACCATCCGATTTGGTGTTTGCCCAGTACTAGAGTTAACTGATGAGCGGTACGCCGTCATAACTTGGGGAAGAAAAGTATCCCAAGACCTTTGATTTGAGGAGCAGTACATTGTTAACATAGTTCCCAGTGTTCGATTGAAACGTTCAACCATGCCATTATGTTTGTGGATGAAGAGCAGTTGAAGTTGTATGCTTTATTTGAAGCAAGGTACACATATCGTTGAACAGGGAGGACGTAAAATTGCTACCTTGGGCAGAGTGAATTGACAAAGGGACTCCAAATCTGGATACATAAGTGTCTACAAAAGCCTTTGCAACGGTTTGCGCTGCTTGGTTGGGCAATGCCACAGCTTTAGTCCAACGTGTAAAACAATGACAGATGACCAGAACAAATGAATTACCGGATTCTAATCTTGGGAGTGGTCCATAAATGTCAACAGCAACAAGTTCAAGAGGACCTAACAGGACTATGTTGGTTTGCTTGTTTTACGAGTTGCACATTTGGTACATTGAACACAATATTTTTGAACAAACTATTTTATACCCGGCCAATAGAAGATTTGACGTAATTTTGCAAGTGTCTTATCATCAACTAAATGGCCACCAGATGGTAAATCATGAAAATAGTGAACAACATCTTTATAACGATTTGATGGAACAACAATCTTCATTTGATGTTTATCATTGCTTTCGAACCAAGTACGACAAAGGAGACTCTGCAACACACTCAGTCTATCCCACATGCGCCACAACGTTTTAATTGTAGATGACTTGTCTCTGACTGCTTGCCATTGCGGTTGGTCTTCAAACTGTTGTAGTAGTTGAATGATAAATTGCAGGTCAGGGTCATTAAGTTGATCAGCTTAAATGCTGTCTATTGACCAATCGGGCAGGTTAGCCATTGTGGATTTGAATAGCACAGTATTGGAATCTGGACTTTGTTGAACAACTCTGGTTGGAATATGTTGATCCGGCAATACATCGTCTGATATGCTTGCTGTTTCTGTCTGTGTCACAACACTGCAGTCTGGCTCGATGTTACCGCTTTGCTGTTTAGCACATTTTGAACATGGCGAACGCGACAATGCATCAGCATTTCTGTGTGTCAAACCTGCTCGATGGATGACGGTCAAGTTGTAAGTACCAAGTTCTTCCAACCAGCGAGCAACTTTCCCAGTCGGATTCTTTAGATTTCGCATCCAACTGACAGCAGCATTATCGGTCCTAAGAAGGATCGGCTGACCATAGAGATACGAGTGAAATGACTTTAATGCTTGAACAACAGCTAGCAGCTCTTTGCGTGTAACACAATATGAGCGCTCATGGTCATTGAGGGATTTGCTGTGATAAGCGATGACGACTTCAATATCATTCTGTAGTTGAGACAGGACAGCACCAGTAGCAACATCACTGGCGTCAGTATCTAAAATGAACTTTGCCCCAGGTACTGGATAACCAAGAATGGGTGACGAAATAAGGGCAGATTTCAGAGCTTGAAATGCGCTCTCGCATTCTAGCGTCCAAACAAATTTCACGGACTTGTCAGAAACTTTATGGAGTGGTTTTGCAATTGAGGCAAATCCTTTGACAAAACGTCTGTAATAAGAACAGAGACCCACGAAACTTTTTACTTCCTTTGAGGTTTTGGGTGTTGGCCAGTCTTTAACGGCTGAAATCTTTGCTGGGTCGGTTTGAATACCAGTCTCGGACACAATGTGCCCTAAGAATTTCACTTGTTTTTGAAAGAAAATCCATTTGGATGGTTTAAGCTTTAAATTAGCTTGTTGTAAACGCATGAATATATTCTTTAGCCGGATTAACCCATCAGCAACAGTGACGCAAGGAGAAATAATAACATCCATGAAAAGGAGCAATTCTACCCATTGAAGTCCTCTAAGTACATTCTCCATTAGTCTCTCAAATGTAGAAGGAGCATTTGCCAAACCAAAACTCATAACTGTGAATTGATACAGGCCCATAGACGTTGAAAATGCGGTCTTCTCCTTATCTCTGTCTTTCATGCCAACTTGCCAATATCCACTGTTGAGATCCATTGACGAGAAATACTTAGCACCACTTAAAGAGTCTATACAATCATCCACACTAGGCAGGGGATAAGCATCCTTTACTATCACATCATTTAGCCGCCTGTAATCAACGCAAAATCGAGTGGTGCCATCCTTCGTGGTCACTAATACCACAAGGGATGCCCACGCACTGTTAGATGGCTCGATTACACCTCTGTCTATCATTTTGGAAATTTCTTCTCGTTCAATGGCCCTTTTACCAAGTGGTAACCGACAAGGTGGTTGTCTGATAGGGGCTGCATTTCCTGTATTTATGGCGTGCTATACTAAATTAGTACGACCTATGTCTTCAGGTGAAGAGGAGAACACACTGCTATATTTGCAAAGAAGACTATTGAGGTCAGCTTTTTCTGACTCATTCAAGTGAACAGTGCTACGTTCAAAAAGTTCTGTCAGATGTGAAGGAAGTGATTGACAGGGCTCTTGCTCTGTGACTCGTGCAATGCGTGGACCATCGCTGCACTCGTCAAACGAGTCACATGTACCTAACGCTGTCTTTGCATATAGAGTAGCAGGCTCTGACCCAAAATTAATGACACTAACTTTTGCATGCGACTTTGAAACATCGATAATGCCACCAACAGCACAAAACCCATTTTTACTTATCAGATCGAAAGAGGGCTCAATAAAACCTGTTGGACCCAAATGTTCTGAAAACGGAATGTTTACCGGAATCCATGCACGGGAGTGTGCCGGGATTTTGGTGGTATTTCGCACCTGAACTCTACAAATTTGTAAAGCAGTACCACCCATCCACACAGGAATTGTTTTACTCCCAACAGTTAGACATGAACGTCTATAGCTGATACTATCAACATTTTCGCGAAGAAAATCTTGGCCAATTATACAATCAGACTCGAGATCACACACAATAAATTGAACAAAAAATGAAATTAAACTCAACTCGATTGTCAACTGCACTCGGCCAAAAACGTTCATATTTTCACCATTAACAGTACGGAACGTTTGTAGCACAGGCATTAACGCTATGTCATGCTCCTTTTGCAACTCAGAAAACTTCCTGCATGAAATCAACGACGTAGTGGCTCCACAATCAATCAAGAAATTGCATGGATGATTAATAATTGTACCAGGCGCGTAAAACCCATTATCATATTTACTTACATCTGCACCAGAATGAGCAGTATGAATATCAACAATAGGGACATCATCACATTGAATGGGTCTTTCAAATGATTTGGCAGACACTTGACCCTCAGCACCAGCTACAATTAGTTTTCCGAGTTTTGTTTTTGGGGGTAGATCGAGGGGGAACATCAGGGACTTGGGGAAAGAGACGGACATTGGGAGGATGGAAATTATTATTTGGTCTGTCTTGGCGACCTGATCGTGGATGCATAAAACTGCGTTTATCGTTGGGCGAAAGTGTGTTGTTTACATTTTGAGGACAATTTCTCCAGAAATGTGACGGTGAGTTGCACCCGAAACATGCACGTTGAGACTTGTTCGGCCTTATAACCGGGGAGCTAGGGAAATGTGTTTTCTCAATTTGCTCAATTCGAGCTTCAAGTCGCTGAACTGCAGACAATATCTGTGATTCAGGTTGTGTTATATCGTAAGTATCTACTGCACGGATGTGTGTGGGTTGCGGTGTACCAAGAATAGCTTCATAGCGTTCTTTGACACTTACAGCATCATTAACTGTATGGCAGTTAGTGTCAATGCAACGGCAATGCATATCACATGAAATTTGTTTGTAAAGCTGGTTTAATGCCAGTCGCTCAACAGCAATGGGATCAAGATCTGAATACGCTTTCTGTGCTAGCTGCCTGATATCGTCGGCTAGGGAAGAAATGGATTCACCGCGAAGGCGTCGTCGGTTCTCAAATTTCGACAGCCATAAAGTTTGGTGTTTACTACTACCAAAGATTTGGGAGAGTCTTGACGTCAGTGTTTCGTATTCACGACGTTCTGATTCGGACAAGCTCATGTAATAGTTACGAGCTGCACCGCGGAGACTGCTTGCTAATACTAAGACCTTTGTTCTATAGTCCCAGCAGGAAAGTTCAGAACAGTCCTCAAAATGAGACATGTACTGCTCAAAGCATTTGGTACCATCATAAGAGTCGGGCTTCTTGAGAGAGTGTTGTATAGGAACATTGAATGTTGGGGGTATTTGATAATCGCCATGCTGTCTGTTTTCTGGAACGTTACCGCTTCTAAACGGATTGTTATTTGTTTATTTGTATGCATCTCTGTCTTATGTTGTGCATTTTCAGGGTTTTCTGCTTTAATATTTTCTGAATAAATTTCAACTGTATTTAGTGAAGAGTGGTCACTTAAAACGCTTCGTCTATCAAACGATATTTCTGGATCTGGCGATGCCATAATTAAAATGTGGAGTCTGCCAATATTATCACAGGATAGTCTTATTAAATTCCAAAATCTGAAGAATATTTATTAAATTCGTCTGTTATTTCCTTTCTTTTTCTAGGCGTGGATTTCCATCACTCGGCTGTTTATGTAAATAAAATTTATCCCACTTCTGACACCAATTGTACTGTACCGATACCATTTAGTTGTACCCAGCCTATAATTTAGCCGCTCTTGTCAGGATGGCTTCAAAACAACTGCGATTCATGTTTTCAATATCTTTTATTTGCAGATACTAAAAGTTACTAATATTATCGCATAATAAAGTCGACATGTTTCAAAAGGCACTTCAATGTAGACTTTAAACACAGATCTTATAACAAGTATTTTCGTATAGCGCAGATAAATTCTTGAGCTCTCTGGAGTTCATAAGACATAGAATAAATCATTTTAATGTACTAAATACTGTAACCAAAGATGTAAAGTTAGTTTTAACTTGTATAAAAGCTTACCATTCTCAGAATGAAGAAGATCTGACAATAAGGTCTAAATAAATACTAAAGATCTGATTTTTATGCCGTAATGAACGGAAGTTTGTAATCATGAAAGATATTGAATGTTGTTTATCCGCGCTATTTATACCTGCCGCTCAACAACTTAGGATTTAGGATTCTGCGTGATTCTGCGCACTAATGTCTTAGGAATTTGGCTAAGCCAATCAAAACGACTTAGGATTGCGACAACCAATCAAATGCATTTAGGAATCCTAAATCCTAAACAAAGTTCTCTAGCGGCAAAACATTCAACAATAATATATATTTTAACTAACAAAAGAACATTTTAGGAGCAAATATAGATGAGCAAAAGATTCTACATCTAACAATAAACAAATATACTTCTCTCTGACCTTAACAAAAATGCAGTTATGACAGAAAAGAAATATTACGGTACAATATATCCGAAATATTGAAACTGCTGAAAAGTGCTTTTTAGGAATGGCGAATTTTACACAATAAACAACACGATTGAACATTAACGACAATGAAATAGTATTTTAAAGTAACTTTTAGTTGTATTATTATAATTATACAATGTTAAGTCACTTGGAAATGGATATAATCAAAAGAATCATTGCAAGATGACGGTTGGACTTGCCTCCTTGAAGTTCGGACATTGACAGTAAGTTTTGGAATTCAAGTACTGTTTATAATCATTAGACAAAACATATTTAAATGATTACTCTATCAGTTAAATTAACAATTAAACACTTCAACCATAATCTTGTGTATGGGATAGTGTAATGGCTGAGTAATGATAATATAAACAATAGCAGTTTGTTTACATTATGAAATTACAGATAATAAACAAGTTAATTAATACTCCAGGGCCTTACATTATTGAGCATTTCAATAATACAATGGTATCAATCGTTACATTTTAGGCTGATATAACACTTTGTGTATCAGAGTGCCACACACATTTTTATCCTAAAGCATTCGTTTACAGCGAGGTATGCATACCAAACGGCAAACATACGGAAATAAACAAACAAAAAAACTAATGAAGTTATTGCGTGAGAATGTTGATTATTGTTGATTAACATGACATTTAAATATAACTTGTTAGTGACAATAGAACATCTCCTGACTAGTAATTAGCTGCATAAAACTAGTTTAAACATTCTCGAATGTACTTGGTTTTTAGAAACATTATTAACAGGATATTCAAGACAAGACCATACAATATATAGCTTTGAACCATTTCTCAAAATTAGTAAAATTATTTATTCCTTTGCTTATACTACTGTAAATGTAAAAAACAATTTTGAAACTAACAAATGCATAGATCATAAAACACAAACCTTTTACTGTTTATTTGTAGGTAGTATTGAGCGTGATTAAGCGTTTGATACTCAATATGAGCTTTACTTTTAAAGTTGCTTACTTTGTCAATCTCGAGCATCATACTGAAAAAAAACAAGGAAAATACATCATACACAAATGATAATGCCTTACAGCCAACTGATATGAGGGCGTTTTAATTGCGGATCCATGTTTGTCGCGGCAATCTTAAAAACGAATCAAATTGAAGCAGGTTATTATGCAATGTCTGTACATTAAGCAAATATACTATCCATTTACATCTTATGTAAACAAACATGCTGACACACGCCAAACGCGAATAACCATCATCTTGATATACAAGAAGTTGATGTAAAAGTTTGATTATATGCAGCTAAATTCTGTGTAACTATGAAAGTTTTAATTATTTCGCTCTTGATTATACAAATACACCGAGCAGAATATGTGTATTGCTAGTACATTTTAATGGCGTTGCTCTGAGATCAATGTTTGTATTTACACGTGTGATGTATGTGATGAGTTATCGGCTAAGTATGAGGAATGTTATGCCTTGAACAACATTACTGAAAATTGCCAATAAATGACGTCAACCGAGGTACATACTAACTGTTGTTAAAATATAGACATAAATTAGCGTTTTATTTGTGTATATTCGATGTGTGTTGTCTCCTCGCTCAACACTTTTGTTTTCAGAAGTGACATGTTTATTCATCAATGAAACGGTTTTGAACAGATATTGTTTATCAAAATCAAATGTATGTTGTCGTTCGTGTATTCGTTTAAATGCACTCTAAAAAAAATGACCTTACTAGAGAACAATAACTTTTGAAATGTTGAAATGTCATGCATATATTTGAACAATTTTATTGGAATTCGTATTACGACCACTAATACATCAATCAATATAGAAACGTTTTGATAAAAGCACTGCATACGTAGATTACTTAACACTAACATATTTTCTTATAACATCGTAACATTAAAGGCTCTGTGTCTGATGATCATAATTTATGTGATCTGTTCGTTACAGCTGCCATTTGAAACGTTGCGTTAAAATGTTTGCGCTTTATGTTTTGTCACGATGTGTGACCAACTGACTTAATATATAATTCGGAAATGTTTTTATTACCAACCTTTACAAGTATGTAAATGAAGGGTCGTAATAAACCATCGCATGCTTCGTCAATGACGTCTAATTTCATTCTTCGTCGGATTTAATGAGACACAAAATGCTCGTTGTTTTGTTTTTCATGAGTATTTGGTGTCATTAACAGAGGGGTGTGATTTAATTCCGCATACATAACGTGTATATATTGATGCAGAAAACGTTAAACTGACTTCAAAACTTTAATTTTTAGTTGTATGATGCACACGTTTTGGTAATATAGTTTGAATCGACAGACGCCCAGCTTCACAGTGGACGTGATCTATTCACAGGCAACCTAGCGCTGAAGGCGTGTCCCAAGTTTCATGATAAAATCGTATATTACTTTTTGTGACATTATCACCAATCGTGTTTCTTTTTATAATGGCCATCCACCTAAACTTTCACCTCTGGTGAAAAAAAGAAGTCATACGTTGTTCTTACATGTGCATCTATTTATATACACAAATGCAACTTCAATATGTTTGATAAATCGACGTTTACAATTTTGCGGACGATCAGACGTACGGATGTCCTATAGCTCCCTCAAGTGATCTTGGACGGGGACTAATGCGCTTAATACGTATCTGTTAAATCTTCAATTATAATTTAATTCAAAGAAAAGTCTTCTCCATTTAAGTCGCTAAGTCTGCGACGGGATATTTGTGTGATCTATCGTTGTGTAAGATTATATGAATATGTTTGATGGCGAGGTATCTTGAAGTAACTTATGAGGTGTGAATAGTATCATCAATATATTCGAGTTAATAACATTCAGCATGAACAATTTCGGTAAGAACGAAAATAATTAGCACGTTGCTTCTGTGACAAAAAAAAACATAACATATGTTGTTTGCTTTCAACATGTATGCCTATTCCGTCACATAATAATGCCTAGAATTTCTTATAACTTGTTCGCAACTGTGTAAATTTTGATTATATCGATATATCTGAATGTTAATTGCATTAAACTTTATTTATGAAAACATCGCTCTGAACCTGTTATATATAAATCGAACAAAACTTCTTCAAGCCATCGTCATATTTAATCCATGACACATATATTTTAACACTTCAGGAATTGGTAAATCAATCATAATCAACAATAAATTAATAACTTTAATGTAAAGCCAACTATAAGTATATTGAGAATACCAACATATGTCTGCTCGTATGATTGCACATTTACAAACGATTACCGAGTCGTGTGTTGCCATTTGTTCAGGGAAACAGCTTCAGGATAAATGTAGATTATCCTAAGTTTTTTGGAGCCTGCTGCTTAGCAGCACCTGGTTGTCAACGGAACATGCACTCGCAATTATATGTTCTCTCATGCAATGTCTCCCGGCGGTTTATCAACATCAAAGGACGTCTTTATTGTCCGTATGTTAACACTAACCACATTCACCTTATTTGTCTACTCCAAAATAGGGCATTAAACGTTAACAGCCAGTAAAGTTGTGAAGGCACATACTTTAACTGGAGCCTTTACACTAATTTCTAAATAGTTATTCAAAATATGTTATATTCATTTGAATTAAAAGCATAATTATTTGTATTTGTTATGCATTAGTTATGTTTAATATGTAGGGATGTCAACGAATATCCGAATATCCGAATATTCGGTCCCGGACCGAATATTCGGATACTATTTTCCGAATCGAATATTCGGAAGAAAAAAATCAAATAACATCGAGTAATTTCAAAGACTTTGTATTCGTGAAATTTGCTTCAAACATTGTAAAAAAGTTGTTCCTCGTGTCATAATGTTTAGTCCGGATAATTCGTCGCTATGGTGATGACAGTATACCGGTCATAAATCCCGCTAATTGCCTAACAAAGACAGTCACTTGTGTCAAAATAATGATAGGTTCAAATCGCATCGGCAATCAAAACACCGACCTGCACTTGATCCAATGACTCGAATTACATTTAAAATTATCAAAGATTAAATGAGTAAAGGAAAAGCCGACTTGGTGTAAAAAAACAAATTAGACCGTATGGCAATTTAAACACCGACCCGTCTTGATCTAATAACTCGAATAACATTTAATATGATCAACGATTAAATAAGTAACGGAAGTGCCGACTTGGTGTGAAAAACAAAAAAGATCGTATGGTTATAATCACGTTGTCCAATCAAAAAAGCTTTTAGAAAATAATTTACTCAACCTCTAATGAGTATTTGCGTATCGTATGGTCCAAACTTTAATTAATTACTCAATATTCAATCAGGTATTATATTTAAAGAAATGATTTTGGTATTTCGCCCTCATTTAATTGAAAATATTATCATTGCTACACGCATAAAGTAAATCTCTGTCCAATCAAAATGCCACCTACACCTTCCGCTGCTTGGAAGTATTTCACGAGATCATCCGATAAGAAGTCGGCAACGTGTAACTTGTGTGGAGTTAATCTTACGTACATCCAGGCCGGTACGACGTCCAATCTCCTCAATCATATTAGTAACAAACATCCATCTTCTGCATCTTCGAATGATGCTGGGGACTCTAAGAAACAGTCGTCAATGTCATCGTTTTTGAGTACTCCTAAGAAAGTGTGTTTCCGAAAGTGAACGGCTTACATGTGCTATTGCGGAGAAATAGACTCTCCAGTGATCTGGTCGACGCAATCGTGTTTTTAAATAAGAACAATGTTTATGTGCCCAGTGACGCCGATCCGAGTGACTTTTAAATGTGGCATCGATGTTTTATTTGCATGTGTTCGCTATGTAAATAATACGTTTAAGTTCAGTTTAAATTATTTATCGATCTAACTGTTTTGTCATGTAATTATTTTGTCGTCATGTAAATATTATGTTTCTCGTTCTATTGTTGATGTACAATATTAAAGCACGTGTTCGCTATGTAAATACTTCGTTTAAGTTCAGCTTAAATTATTTATAGATCTAACTGTTTTGTTATGTAATTGTTTTGTCGTCATGTAAATATTATGTTTCTCGTTCTATTGTTGATGTACAATATTAAAAGTTTAAAAACAGTTTTCGTCATTCAATTTTAACAATTTGCGACGGCAATGCTGTGTCAATATTTAGTCACTTCCGGGGAACTTCCGGTAAAAACGAAAGTAGAATTCATGGAGTAATGGTACTGTAAACAAAGTTGATTTTTTTCTAACAGATGTTGACCGAATATCCGAATATTCGTTCGGAAGGATGACCGAATATCCGAATACCAATATCGGTATTCGTTGCCATCCCTATTAATATGAATTCGGGGCAAATACTTCAAAAATTATATTGTGTTTTACGTATTGCCATTGGTTTGAAAAAAAAAACTGGTAACACTTTCTTCTTTTGTTTTCATGTCAATGGGACATTATTCAATGTATTGATTCAATAACGCATATAATATCTATAGCATGTTATAATAGGGGTAAAGACATATTGCTAAAATAGTACTAATTGCAAAAAAAATTGCATTAACGTTGATACTGATCAACCCCATGTAATATGTTATTATTCGTGAGTTTAACATTTGCAGTATATGCTAAACCATTTTCCTAAGACTTCTTTAAATTACAAACCGTTTACATAAACTGCCAATATTGATAACTGCCGCCGAAGTAGACGTTTTTTTTTAAGCAGTAGAGATATCGTACAATAAAACACATATATCAATCATACACGTCATGCTGCCGTCTGCGAGCTATTCAGTTTAGATTGACTGACCATCTAGTAATACCATAAGAATAAACGATTTAATGGAGACTAATGAGGTACTAATTCATCAAAAATAACTTAACGTGATGCATTATTAATAAAGAAAGGCGTTATTTCTTCACTCACATTTCGTTATGTCATATACTGAAGTATACGATTTCGCAGAACTAATAGGTTTAAGATTGCAAAGCTGCTAAACATTTGCGTGTATGAGTTGTCAGTGTTTTGTTTGAATACTTACCACGTTAGACACTTTTAATAGTACGTTTATACACATAAATTGTACCGATATCGTGACGATTTCATTTATATATATTATTGAGCCTACCATAAGTATAAATCAATGCGCCCAATATTTATTCCATATGTTTCACATATATCTGGTGTATTGACCTATTAGTAAATCTTAAACAAACATTCAACATATATGCTACGTGGCTACTACACTAGCGTCATATTTAAGACTACGAACTCTTATAACACCGACCAAATGTATTTAAATTATAAGAAGG
Source organism: Dreissena polymorpha (assembly GCF_020536995.1). NCBI lineage: Eukaryota > Metazoa > Mollusca > Bivalvia > Myida > Dreissenidae > Dreissena > Dreissena polymorpha. Next base: position 75,348,825 of record NC_068359.1, read on the forward strand.
AACTCACCAAGAATAGTGCTAACTAAATACTTAAAAATAAATTTTCTAAACACAGGACCAACATTCATATACTAATGATATAAATGAACTATGACATAAACAGAGGCTTAAGCGGGTCATGCCATTAACGCATTTTGAGTTTTACGCTGTAATTATATAATAAATGATCAAACAGACTTCATATTCAGGTATCAGTGTGAACAAAGTAATATAAATTTATTTTAATCCCGTGTTTTTTAGAATACCTCAGACCATGGCATGTTTAAAGTTGAATGTTTTATAACCACAGTTTAATTATGACTCCTTACCGCAATTAGTCATAAGTTATGTATATTATAATATAAGGTCACTGATTTCCTATATGTGTTTCATTAATTGAAAGTATTTACATCGCTGTAAATGCTAGCAACGAAGTAAATACACTGGCGTAGAGTAAATAAATGCCGCTAAAACATATATTACGACATACGTCTTCTAATCATAAAACGAGTATTTGAACATTACAACTACTCTCTAGCAAAAAATTGAGGATCAATTTACATATGTTTTTATGCATTCTTTAAACAAAGAAAGAAATTTAGATCACACGAAATTCGGAATTTGATCATAAAGCTTTGTAATCCCGATTTATTACTGGTTCCATGCAGCGTGCGGTGTAACTGAGTTACAACCAACAGGCGCATGCTGAGGCCACACAGAACCAGGTAATGGAAGGTACATCCTGTGATTCGAATGTTTGCTTACCTTCGACATGTGTAGCTCTTCCGTAAGGGTAAGGGCTGTATCGTACAGAAATGTTTTGGCATGTGCGTTTTGAATTAATCTCTTGCTTTGATCATCCGACTATTGCTTTATGCATTTAAAACGTGCAATAGCTCTGAACCATGCTCAACACGAGTGGAATCGTACCTAACAGCCCGCCATATCGGCTTTGATACACCCAACGCGTGATCCAACCATGCTCAGCACGAGTGGACTCGTACCTAATAGCCCGCCATCTTGGCTTTGATACACCCAACGCGTGATCCGCCTGCGTTATAAGGCTTTTCACGACGCAGACTGAAGTAGCCCAAAACTTTATCCAAAATAATTGTAAAAGTAGGGTAATACATTGTATTTGAATGAATATATCGATATATCATAGAACATAACTGTCTTTGAAAGCAGCAAATGTTAGAAATATTTGTATAAATGAAAAATTTCTATGCTGTGATTACAAATAGGCGAAACTGAAACCGAAACAAGATTTTATGTTCAGTGCTCTAATATTCACGATGTAACATAGATACAATTATTCAATGATTATTATTATTATTATTATTATTATTATTATTATTATTATTATTGTTATGAGATATGATAGTATTATATAATTACATGATATCTTATCAGTCGTTGCGATGGTTAATAACAGTCTTTAAATAAAAATAATAATTCCTATAATTAGATTACATGTAAATCTATTTAATTGAATATATTATAATTATTAAAATAAAAATAAAATAAATACCGATTGTCGTAATTATGGTAGTAGAAATAGTTAAGAATGTATAATCCTTCATTTATAAAAACAACATATTTTGTCTTTGATCTAGGCCAAACTCTGGTGTTTTGAACAATTGTTGTTGCTAGTCTTGTGAATAAAATACAGTTACACCAAAAATAATAGAAATGTAAAACCATTTGCAAACACTTAATCTATTTATCAAAGATCCCCATACATGTCTTAATTTACTTTATTACAATAAAATGTTTAATATGGTTTGCCACTTAACATCAGCTTATTGTATTGTATACATGTAAATACAATAATGAATTTCATACATACTAATCTCTTGCAATTAATTTTACATATGATTTTGGTTTAATCAAATGAGAAATGGCTACATTGTCCATAAATGTACATACACAGTGTGTTAAGGCTTGATCATCGTTATAATTTAAATAAATTATCTTTGTTATACTTTACATTTTAGTTTAATATATGGACATTTTTAGGAGCATACTATCATTTCTTATTATTATTATTTAAAGTAATAAAAATATTACTTGTATATTTTTTTTTCTTTTCTTACATGTGTACAGATTCAGCATCAATACATAGTTTTGTACTAGTCTTGTGAGACTTATATTTATAAAGAAATCCGGCTCAGTGCTGGAAAATCACGACTCTGCTTAACCAACCAACATAATTATATATTTAAAGTAAAATTGTGTATTAACTAAAGTAAATAATAACTGTTTGACACGATTGTGTTACCATGTCACTTACCTAGATTGAAAGGCTTTTATTACTTTAGTTTTTCACCATGAGTCACAGTAAGACAATATTGATACACGGAAACACCTACATGTAAGTAACCTTTTTAATTTAAAATGTATATCTCTTAAGTTACAGTTACTTTAAATTGCAATCAATTTACAAGAGTGTGATATTTGTAAAGAACTAAGATTTGACTGTGTATTTAAAATGCAGGTGTTGTTTTTTTGCAAATATTTATTGGTTATTTATTTTTACTATTGTTTAATAAGTTTGAAGTAATACTCTCACAACCTATTAAAACAATACTAATTAGGTGTATTCAGGGTCAATGGAAGTGTTGATTACATGCTTTGAGTTTCATTCTGGGGCTCTAATACATTCTGTCTGGATTAGCCAATGAACAATAGTGGACAGAGGCTGTTCAATTTTTTATTAGACACCCAAGTGTCCTAGCAAAATTAAAAGTAAATTAAATACCCTTTGTAAAATTACTCTTAGACTTAAGAGAATATTACATATTTATATTAAAAAACAAGCTGTTTTCTTCCATAGTATTGCTTTAACATTGCATGGGCATTTTTCTTTTAAATTTCAAACATAGTTCACAGCAATATTGCATTTATATTTTTACTAAGATAATTTCAAAATACCTTTAAGACTAATTAAGTAACTAGCTGCAACATTTATTAACTAAAAGATTTAAAGAAAAAACTTAAAGAAAAATATCAACTGTTTGTTTTTCTAAGTTTACTCATAATGTTTTGCATATGTTCACATTTTAATTCTCGGATCCGTGCAAATATCACATGTCAGTAAAACTAACAAGTCTAAATCCATTTGTATTAAAAGAAAGTACATGTAGTCAAGTGTTTCTTATTTTCATTTGTGCTGCTACATTATTTGACACATTTTTCTCTGAGGAGTACTCAGTAATATGAAAATGATATGTCATTGTAGCTAAATGTGCATGAACGCTATTTTTATATTAAATTTGAAAAAACATTATCTTATTTGGGGTTGTATTATTGGATAAACTAACTTTTTGACACTCCACTATAAGACTTTTAAAGAGATGTACTGAATAGTGAATAACAGTGCAGTATCATGTTGGATAGGGACATTAAATTTCAACTCCTGTGTCTTCCATCTGGGTATGGTGTTGTTTTAGAAGCTTACAAAAAAGAACAAAACAATATTGCCCACATAATTTTCAAATGTGAGTGTTTGATAATTTGGCTTTATGAAAATTTAATGAATTATTTAAACAAAAGTTGAAACAAATGATATATGTTACTTTTACAACATACGATGCCCACGGACTTGTACTTTTGACAAGACAATTTGAATAATTGGTATGGTTGAATGAACAGTCTTGAAAACTGACCATGAAAAGTAAATGTGCGTCTGTGTTGACAACACAGTATTAATAATGTTGGATAAATGCTTACAACAAACTTGCTCCAAGAAACATGACTTTGCAGATGATTGCGTTTTATGTCTTAAGCACTATAGCTATGAAACACAAATATGTATTGTTAGTTTCATAGAAATACTGATGACGACAACTCGTACTATGGGAGGAAGTTAAAAAACAAAGTTACAGCTACTACAGGGTTCCGCTACTACAGAACTTAGATATCCGAATTTTCATTGTTCCTCTCCAATTCCCTGGACCGAGAGTTAATAATCTTGGCCTTAAATTGAGGCAATCTATAGCCTTACTGCACTGCATACTTTTAGTATCGCTATCCTAAGTATTTGACATGATTTGCACTTTGTTTTCCTTGAATCGACAACTGTCCACGTTATACCAGAGGCTACTTCATGTAATAAAAAGCCGGTTGGATCCTATGTGCTGGTAGACAATGTACCCTGGTCAAAACGGGATTTTGACAAAACGACAGCAAAACCGGCAACCGAGCCGACGCTTGGTAATCAATTTAAGTTCCGCGAATTACATTTTGTGGACTAATGCACGAACAACAAATTTAGCATAATTACTAATTAAAGCCTGTATTGCGAGCAACACAATCGAGTCAGGTTTGCCGTTCTGGATAAATCATTCATACAAAACAAAATTTAAAAAAAGTTAAAATAAATGTGAGCGTGAGAATATTTGTGTCAGTGAAATACTGAATACTGTCTAATACAAGATGAAAACTTATGCAACCTTCTTAACAACCATGAACTCCTGTTAATTAGCTGAACACCCATAGCTCAAACTTAACTAGCAAGGTCAATTACTCGGTCCTTATCCCGGTTAATAAACGCATCTGTTGCACTTTATATATAGCTTTATGATGAGTCCTTATTATAGGTGATGGTTGTTTATACACCGTTAAACAAACATATGCGTGATAGATATAATTCCAGCAAAAGCATTTGTGAAAAAGTTGATACGTGCACATGTAACTGTTTTTGTTCGTAAGTTTGTCTTTGGAATTGCAAAATATTTCAAACCATCTAGCACCATCTAGCACCATGCACCGGTTTTTACCTTGATAATGTGATATAGAGAAAGCGTTATATAGAAAGTAGTTTATGTTGCGAGACTTAGATCACCGAGAGCGCGAAGCTTGGCGAACGCTTTCTTGCGGTTTACGTTATTGTCTATGGCATTTAAGGATTACGGAGATATGTATTACTGTGTCGATTTTTCAAATTATTTACGCATAAAAATGAGTTCGTAATGTTATGCATGTAATGTATGTTTAATCATTACAATATGTCATACATATCCAGTAAACATAGAGTTTCTATAATAACATTAAAGCAAGACGTAATATAATTTGCAAGATCAAACATGTATGTAATATCGATATTGATCATGTAGACATATTTGTACAGTAATTACAACGAGTGTAAGCTGCAAGGTATTTTGGAGCAGTATTTAATTATATAAAGATACCTCTACGTTATAATAGCTTGTCAATGTTAACCTATCGCTGATATATCATCATTTTATTATTTAGGTAACGTTACATGGGATACATTATATTCCGTATCAGAAACGACTTCATTAAATCTAAACGTACCTCGTAACGATCCAATCTGTGACATAATATTCTAAACATAATTACAGTGTCGAAGATAAGCGTTCTATCCTAGTCATATGTCAAAATCAAACAGTAAGGTACAAGAAGAACAAATAATACTCTTACAGAGACAATGATGCCGCCATTTTCCGTGTTCATATCAAAATAAAATCACGTGATTCGCCGCTGTGGATATAGTTTAAGGAATGTCTTTTTTAAATGTCAGAAACAAAATGTATGACCGTCTCGTTAAATCATTTCGGGCGGTTTGATGAATTTTAGTTGCTAAGTGAAAGAGTGAATCGATTTGATATTGAAATCGTTTGTAATTTTGATAAACACATGGCAATAAATCTAAAGAGCTTGGTGTGCTTTGGCTATTTATCAATATTTGCGTCGATTGTATGTCATCAAACATGTTCAAGACGTTTGGTAAATTATATGATAACTGAACATCTCTGACAGAGGAAAGCCAACCACTCATCCATCAATTCGCAAAATTTGTTCCTATAATTTGTTCTGTCAAGTGCCAGACGTATAAAACAGGCTGTTTCTTATCTCTGACAAACCGTTACGCTAAGGTGTATTGCTTTGTATAAAACGCCGCTAAGATAAGAACATAAATACGGCGAATCCTTTGATTGATTCCTCATAGACCCGTGCATATATTTTCAATTTTAAGTTTTATTTGAGTAAAAAAACAAACCGTTGAACTTTAAACTTCTATATTGTGTAATCATCATGATATGCCAAACTTGCGTATGTACCAGTTATTAAAGTTAAACAAACATTCAGGTCTAAACGGTAGTTGTTTACAAAAAATACAATTTAATAACATCAACATTTTTTGAATGCAATATTGAATGCAAGTTATTTAAAGGTGCATTATTTGTATAAAAAAAGACGTGTGCTTCACAAACATCTTTATACAAAACTTCTGTTTTAAGAATTCAATTATATTGAATCGGCCTTTGACATTAGCAAACACACATTAACAAATACCGTCGGGCAGGTAGTTACAAATATGTTAACAAATCGAACATCATATTTGTCTAAATCAGAAATATAAAAGTATCGGTTTGAATTTAGAAGCATCTAACTTGCACTTGCACTTTGATAACAGCATTATCATGCATATATTGTGTTATTTGTTTGTACTTATTTTATTTAACCAAGTACATGTTTTTAATGTTTAATGAATATTTTGCATAATCACTGGATTTATACTCTAAACGTATTTGGTTTGTGGATATTTCCATGGAAATTACCTTTTACGCAGACGTGACTGTTAAAAACTACACTGACCTTTAAACAACACTCTTACATATTTCTTTACATAATGACTGTAACAAGTGCGGGGGGGGGGGGGTAAAATAGGAACAAGCCCAGCACCTTATTATTTCATTAATGACTTAACCACAATTTGAATATGTGAATTTGAATACCCCATCCAATTTACATTTTTTAGAAATATTTAGGTTTTGGGAATTAATATGGAACAAGATGAAAGAGCACTGTTTTGTTCCAAATATATTTGTTAATCGGCAACGTTATGTTATGTATTGAGCAGATTGCTTAACCAAATTTTCGCCGATATACACGACCATTCCGAAGGGATTTCGATGATAGGTAAACATGAACAGAGTTCATCAATTTACTTCTTTGCTATATATATATATATATGTACAATATTTGTATTTGAAGCGGACTGTAAGATAAATACAACATCTTTTATTATTTAAAAAAAACGGCCTGCAACGTGCTGTCATTTGTCAAATCCTAAGACATTTTGTTTTGTTTGCCATGTGTTTGCCATGTCTATGCTGAATAAGATATTCTGATCCGCTTTATTTAGTATTTACAGGTTTAATATGATGTTTCGATATGTTCATTTAAACCTTTACTCGTTTTCATAAATATAACAGTTTCGTGTATTTGTCTAGCTACAAACTGTATGCGTATTCATCTGTTCTAGAAATGAATGTGATCAGGGTAAAACTCTGAAAACACGGTCACTATTGCGAACTGATGCAAGTAGAGTGCCAACAGTTATTAACCTTAACAGCTAAATTACGTTACAGCTGAGTTATGTGTTAGACTAGTGTTCCTATTGTAATTTATTGCACGAACACCCATTTAAGATACGTTACGATAATGATATTTATCAAGATAGCGTTCAGAAAATATGTGTGAAATACACGCGTTTGTTTATATTTTTTAATCTCCTGTAAGGTATATGCGTATACCCGATTATAAAACGTTATGATAATGCAGCACTATCTCAACATATTATTCAAGTATGCGAAAAATTGTGGATAGTCGCTTTTTTATATAATTCCAATGAGGTTCAGCAATACCTAAAGGTGTTATAATCATATTTAAATTGTATTTGTATTTCTTTTTGACATTGCAGTCAAGGATAACCCATGAAAATGCAAGCATTTTGTTCCAATTGGGTTCTTTGTTTTTTGCTGAAGAGAAAGCAAGCAGAAGAGACATAATTGGACTACAAGGGATTCAGGTGCGATACCCTAGCTCTTTGCAAATAGATCCCTTAGTTCTTTTACGTGCTCAGTGTATAGAACCGATAAACAGGAGAATTACCTGGGTTTCATAGTACATTTCTAGATGGGCGGGATACACTTAAAGCATTTATGAAATTTCCAGTGATCCGGCAAGGAATTGCACTTGGGACCTTTGGAATGGTAGACCAGAGTGTTGCCACTCGACCATCATACCACCACGTTTTCGTTCACCTTTTCATATTTACTAATTGCGCTATACTGGTGAACGAGTAAATCTATAAAGTAAATTGAACTCGACGCCTGCTTCAAATTAAACGAACGCTAGCGGATTGATACACTAATTTGTATTTGCGACAAAGTTTATCAAGCTTCGATATCGCTTTTGACAGCATTATCATAACGGCGTCGATGTTATGAATAACACTTCACTGATTCCACGCTTCATGCAGACGTATATTGCTAATTCATGAGCGCATTTATTGAGATACTTAGTCCCCAGACAACGTGCAGGATTGGAGAGTAGTATCAGACCATTTCCAGATTGCTTTTGCTAAGTGTCAATTGAGGCTGCTGATTAAACTGTTATATAAGTGTTGTGCGCGTACGTGATTTAATGCTGCAAGTGTAGGGTTTATTGTGCAAGGTCATATTCTACACAAATGCGCATATATTGCATTTATAAAAATGTTAATGTTGTTCTTGACATACAACTTTATTTCGGCACATCCACACAAACAGAAACACGATCATTAGAAAAATCAAGTTTTTTAAAATTACGTTATTATTGTTTTCGCATTGCGAACAAATTCCCATTGACAAAAAAATCCCATGTTTTTTTTATTTTCTCAAACACGAGTAAGCGCATTAAAATCGCGTACATTGTTGATCATTTGATAAAATATAGTGTTTCTGGAAGGTACATAAATAAATGCCTGAAAAATAATATCGAAGTCCCATAGGCTTTTTTTCACATTTCAAAAATGTTTTTTTTATTACTTAAAAATGTACGGTTTTATCCGCATACAGTTAATCCACAAAAAAACGTTTAAATACTTAAATACGCGAATAAAACAAGTTTTTCAAAATGCCAAAAATACCATGGAATTTTTTCCCATCTGCAAATTATGGTAAAAATCCCATGGGAAAAAAAATCCAATGGAAAATGCTAAATCCCATGGTTATAACCACTTTGCCTACACATTTCATAGTGAAAAATAAACGTACTTTGTAACCAAAAATAATCAATTATTATTTTTTAAAAAGATTTCGGTTTCGCAAAGTGTTTTTTTCCGGTGGCCGTTTGTATATGTAATAACCATATCTGCCCTCATTTATAATGTTCAAATACTTGTCAACATAAAGTGTACGTCGTTGTAAGTCTTACCATGTCCAACAAAGGGAGAGGTCATATATTCGCAAATATGTTATCATGCATCAAAGCTTGCTCGAAACAAACTTTGTATTTACGAATGCGTACCATTACATCACACAATATTTACTTAATATACATCGTTTTGCTACATTGACATTTTACGATATGCTCTTTAATAACTTATTATAAACTGATTTGATAGAAAGAAGATCAATGTAATTAGTCAGCAGCCGCATTAAAATAATCTTTGAATACTTCAGTAGACTGTAGATAAGATTTTAAATTAAACAAACATTAACGTCGAAATTATACAGTGATGTTGAAGCTTTCAATCTACGTGTATAATACGGTGACATATCATAGCACATACGGTTTGATCCCTGAACAATTTAAAAATGTGTTAAATGCTGTTTTAACTATGAGTTCTTGCAAATTGTGACCAATTTGTGTTTTACTTGTCCGCTCGCGACGCTTAATTTTGATCATGCAGCATGTTTTAAAAAATTTAATAAGCCTTACCTGTTTTATGATCGTATTCCTACTCATTTTAAAGATGCCTTGACCCATGTTGGTCTTTTTTGCACCGATAATGGATTTTCGAAATGATTTATGTTAAATAATATGCTTGCATTGGAATTCATAAATTAAATTTTTAATTGACCTCATCGTGTACACATTGTATATTACTATTTACATGCAATTTTCAGCTTTCTATTTCTTATTTTATGAAGAACAGCAGTGATTTACACGTATCGGAGAAATGTGTGGGGGGCCCCTAAATTGCGAAATTAAATAAATAGGGAAATTGATTATTTATCATTGTTGAAAGATTGCATGTTTATGTTGTAATTTCTTATTACACTTAATTACATGCCTGTCAATTATGTTAAATTATATTATGTTAAATTTGGTTTGATGACAATAGCAGAGAATATTTGTCAGATTGCATCTAAACTAATCCATTTTAGTGTAGATTTAGTATTTGCTCCATAACAAATCTTTCTTGTAAGTAATACTTTTAAGATGAACTCATTATACAGGTTGAATGAGCCGAATGAGGACCATAAGTAGCTATATGAAATTCATACACGTGCGACGTATATGTGCATTTGATAGGAGAATGCCGTGCGAACGTGAATCAATTGAAAATACCATTACAATAGAAATGCATGCGTGACGCGCTGTTTCGTTATACAATAAGTAAGAAATAAAAGTACAAAGATAAGTACATGAAGGCGTTATATCGATAAAACAATGAACAACTATATGTGTTTGGTTTGATTGATCACTTCCTCGGCATTTACTTTATCAAAGTATGTCTATGCCAGCTAACGTCTATCAAACATGTCAACAAGGCATCTTAAAGTAAAAGTTGACAATAATCTAAACTTATTGTATTTATTTAGAATGAAATAGAAATCTAAATTTAATGTTGACAATCGTTAAACATGCCAACTGCCTTAAGGCCAAGCATGAATATTCTTAGCCTTGAATCATTTGTTTTTTATAAAAAAAATACGATTTGTATGTTGTGTCTTCTATATCCGTGTGCATGTTGGAATGATTGTTTTGGAATTGTAAATCAAATTTTAAACGAACAATACAAAATCCATAGTCGTTTCGAAGAACAGTATGAAGCTGATTTTGCTAGCAAATGTAAAACAACTGATTTGTCAATGGTTTAGTTAGTGTGCGTACACTCAAAGCAACAGAAAAGTAGTACATCTCGTTTTATAAGCGCTTATTTAATTATTGCTGTGTGTTTTATTGTTATATTAGTATATTGTTTTATTCCGTGATCTAGTTTCTCAAAAGAGCATTCCAAAAGCGAATTCGCCACTTGCATGCCAGATAGTATGCGCTATTAACAGACTTCTTGGAAGTTATTTGCATCTTTGAAGCCTATCGTAAAGCGATAGAAATATATAATTATTATACCTTAATAACATCACTCGCTCTTGATTATTACATTAATTTCAAATTACAATATTGTGCACTATAATTCAATTAAAGCATAGTGTCAACACACGAAACGATATGTGTTCTTAGTCATTAATGGTATTTCGCTTGTTAAACTATATAATATCCATTCTTTTAACGTATACCTTTTATTGTACATTTTTTTATAAACCATATTTCTTGCGATACGGCTATCAGAACGCATACCTTTGTTTCGTGTTGTTATAAATCATGGTCCCCAATCCCAGTTTATATATATTTTCTTGACTCGAACGATCCCTCTTAAATTAGGATCATTCATATTCATAGAAACAGCACACCCTGGACAATGTATGTGTCACGCAAGTAGTCAATACTTCATCAACATTCTAATACAGACTATGATGTGGCCGCTAGGATGGACAGTTTATTCCATTTATGGAAAGGTCATTTCATTTATGGAAAGGTGGTGGTAAGCAATTTAATTTTTTTTAAATTTCTGACCGTGTACATAATAGGGGTAAGTTCTAATCTTTACTAGATCTTTAATAGGCATGTGGTATTTATTGATATGGAACTCATGCATAGCATGTGTGTATAAAAAATACTAAACATGTTTAAACATCGTTTTATAAATTATATAATCGTGTTTGCATCACGCCTTCACCAGGATTGACGCGTGGTGAGATTTGAACGAAATATAAGAATAACATACTTATGTGTTTTGATTGATTTCGTGGTAACAAAATAAGGTGATACATTGTCGTTACTTTATGCTGTTATCTAAAATATCATATTTAAACTTGAACACAAAACATAATTATAAAAATTGGACATCGGTCGTTCCTAAAGATAAAGAATTTAGCGTTGGTAAAAAGCGGTTAAATGTGTATCCTTATTTCGAACCTAAAAGTGATCATAAAACACGCAGTCTGTTGTATATAAACATGTACCTTAAAGCATTCCTTCGACATATCTGCACATGGTTTACATCAAATAGAACAAGCTCAAGAAATATTCAACTTGGATCGATAAGCAGTACATCTGTCGGTTCAAAGATCACACAACACGGATTTCACTTTTACATATTTTTTATTGTTTTGATGTACACTTTAGAAAGATGTTAATCTAAAAAAGGAGTATATTTTTACTTTAGCTTTTCAATTGCTTTATGATATGCTATTTACATGTAGTGAAACATGTTAAATTGTTAAAGTTGTCATGATAAAGTCTAAATATTATGCGCATCGAAAGGACTTGATTGTAGATCAGCAAGACCAATGCTACACGATCAATATCTTCTGTGTTTGACAGTGTCTATTATTCAGTCAATAAGTATCTTACTATAAAATAAAGATCGGTGCCTTATAAAATGTCTTGAATGCAAATCATTTCTCACTTACAAAAAACGCAGATGCAATACTAAATCAATATTAAACATAGTTTATGTACGTTTCGCCATAAAAGCAGACCGTTCGCGAATACATTGTAATATCCCTTGTTCAAAGTAAGCATGTCCGTATCATGTACAATAAGCACACAAACGACACTACCATAATCGTTGCATCAAAACCCTATACTGAAAAATGTAAACATAAAATAACGCACTGGCTGGTTAATCCCAACCAATTATTTAAGTCCATCAAAGTAAAACGTTGTAGCCGTTACACTTTTTCTTTGCAATAGCTAAAATCTAATATTGTATTTGTCTTTATTTTGTATTATATCGTGTATGCTCTAATAAATAATTTATTTTGATAATCAAATGCCTATCATTGCCATCTATGGTTGTTTAAATATGGATCCAATGTATCCTTTAATCAAGTCATATCAATTTTTTTTATCGCTGATGGGGACATACTCAGATTGATCACTGATAGTGATAACGTGTTTTGCTCTTAAACTACCAGCGCGAATAATCAATGAGCAAAACAACTTCACAAGCTATAATATCTTGTCGCATTGATATATTTCTCTCGATTGGCTTTTTTCTAGATAAATTGTATAACGGGGTTGACTGATAAATTATTACTTATCAAAAATTCGTATTATGTTTGCAAATAAAGGTCCTTAGTAACGTTGAAACCAATAAAAATGAGTTCAATTGAATGTTTATTGATTATTTAAAATTGTGTTAGTAACATAATATTGTTCCGTTTGTTAAATTTAGTAAATGTATGCACCAAACCAACTGGATACATGTCATAAAGCGTTTGCATATGAAACATTAACGACACACTTTTCCGTTATCGTATACTAACAGACAGCTTTACACACATTCTTAAATTTTCTTTAACAGCGTGCACAAAGGTAAAAATTACACATGTCACATTTATTTATGTAAATTAATGACACTATAAATTGAATGGTAAGACTTCGTGCAAATAACAACATATTGAACAAGAGTTTACACAAATGATCGTAATTAAAAACGTAACCTTACAGTTTGTGCACAATAAAAAAGTATTTGCCTAAATAAGGCACTTAATGGAATACATTTCAAAAGCTTTTAGTACGCGACATTTAAAAAATATTTTCATTTCGATACTAGAGCATTACTAAAGAACACCCGCGTCTTTTGTTTGTCTCTACTATATAATTAATAAATATACTTTATTTGCTGGGGAATATCTGTAATAACCCGCGAAAATAATAGATGTATTAATAATTTAAGAAGATTTCTATTAATTCGTTTGTATTGCAATTACTAAAATCATATATGAAAGCTGTACTTTGTCAGCCACATGCGCTGTATTGACACATAATAGTGCACATAAAATGGTCAATTCCAGGAAATCATTGATACCAATTAAGAACTGTTTCAATTTTTGGGATAGTCCGCAAAGTAATGTATCAGGATTTACTTAAATACCAAAACAAATAAAGGGTATGTGTTTGTTTAAGTGTTATACCGTGAAATAAGTTAGTTAAAAAGTGAGAAAATGTATATGTTCACGACCTTATGTTTTGTGTATCTTTATCAGTATTTACAGCGTTAAGAACGACAAGTGAAGGTGACACGAAATAGAGTTTCATATTTTATTCAACCTTATGAGCGGAATGATGTTAACAACACATTCTCTTTTGATCATTGCTCTTAACTTATGTTATTGCTTAAGTAAGACCTTATAACACATAGGCAGCATTCTAACTTTTGTTTTCTTGATTTTCGGATTTTGTTCTGGCACATGGAAGACGGTTGCCGTCATTACCATCAGAGCATACACTATGTAGACATTAATGTTTGCAATATATCAATATACTTACAGCATGCCTGTTTTAAATTCACTTTGCTTAATACTTCAAGTATGCCGTTGCCATTATACGTATTATACTAATACTGTAATACGTTAGTTGTATAATTGCTCCGTTTACACAGTTTTACTGTGCGTATTTTTTTTCAAAGAAAAACTAGCATATACAAATAAAAATTGTTGCACATTGTTTTTGATCGGTCAAACGTTACATAAGACCGATGTCAGTTTGTTTTATTTACTACAGACATTGAAGGAACATGGTCTGTGGTGTTCTATAAAACGTTATAATCCAAAACAACACACGCGTCACATTTGGAAGGGACTTACAGCACGTTTTTATACACGAACTGTTTCCATACACTGATTAACCCATGGTAATACATTCGTTATTTCCCTGTATTCTACTTGGTTAATGAGTGAGTATTGTCATTTACATCACGCTGATTGCATTTGAATTGAAACGGCATTGAAAGAATGTCTAGAGCGTATGTAATTTTCCTGTAACGTTAGATTTTTTACATTTAAACAATGCTTGGGACTATATGAGTAGTAGTAAGTAATATTAGTATTCAGAACAAATCGATGTTGAATTAAAGACAAGTACACGTTGTCGGGTTATTGTGGACGTGTGAACGTTTCTTGTGGTATTAATCAATATGTAACCGTATACAAATCATGTGATACACAAATCACATATAAATGCAAAATAGGATAAACGTTAATTTAATAATCTTACCACGTTATTTTATTCATTCTCCTTGAAACTGATACTATTCTATGTTCAACATAACTGGTATATTTATTTGTATCTTGCCAAATCAGTTTAGCCGCTGTACAAATGAGACACACGCATACTGCAGGAATGTTCTCTGTTTAATCAAGCTTATTCAAGCTACGTTCAGACTATCGCTGTTGATGAGTTGAACATCTGCTTCAAAAATGTTCAACCCGAAAACAAATCGGTTAATGTTTGCCAACTTTTAGCAATGCAAATGTAAATTCATTGGTGCAGCGTTTGACCCACTTGATTCGTTTTTATTATATTCATGCACTGATACAATTTTATTTATGTACCTCTAGTAAGTGTGGTAAACAATTTTACTTTATGTATGTGCATCTTATTCTCACGGAGATATGTATTCATAATAAATCAGCAAAATTCCTGTACATAAATGAACGTATGCTCAATTATTGAAACAAGCTATGTAATACGGATCTTGTACACCCATAAGTGCTGCTTCTTCCTGTATTTGCGCGATGATGATCTGAAATAGTAACTTCATGACGCTATATTCGTAAATCTTTTTCTATAAAGAGGAATGTAGTTGACACTTGTTCGTATTTTAATTTCATCGTTCCCCAAACAGTTGAAACTATGTTGCTCTGGTATCTTTCCTACCATTGAGTAATTAAATTGAAATTAAATTGAATGCGTTTTAATTCCCTTTTATTATTGTTTAATTTGAGTTACAATGCTATGAGGTTAAATTTTATTTACACTTAAATGTATCGTGAATATTGCTGGGCAAAATGTGAGGTTGAGCGCTCTATAACCGGTTTAAACCCCCAATGCTTTGCATTGACCGTTCCAAGGCGGTGACCCAGCTTTATTCTTATATGTGCTGATGTTGTTTTGTATTGTGCTGTTTTGTGCTGTTTTGTGCTGTTTTGTACTGTTTGGGAAATCGGCCAGTTGCCAGGAATAAAGGGCCAACTAATTGTTTATAAAAAGAATTCAATAATGTTCCAGCAGCTGGAGTTTCACTTCTTTATATTGAGAGATCATTTATCAATGCGTCTAGTATACGTTTCTTAGTTAAATAAATTTCTTAATTAAAAAATAGCAACTTTAAATTGCATAAACCTGTTGCTTTCATTACTGCTCTATTTCACTCCAAACAATAAATATCCTATATATGACCATACAGATACTCTTGGCGAATAAAGGCATTTTACCATCTCAAACTGCGCATATTTCTGTGACCTCCATATTGGTAAGAATGACTCACGTCGTCTGTGACCTTAATATTAGTAAGAATGACTCAAGGCGTTCCGTTTCGCATTTATTTTCGCTTCCCTGTCGCACATGTATTGTTATGTTGTAAGGGAATGTCATTTGCTATTTTATGAATGTTCATGTTTCCATTAAAATTCCAGCGTAATAAAGGAGCTTAAATGCAGAATGATAATTCATCGATTGTGCACAAAATTCTATATTAAAGGTTATATAAATTCAAATATGTTAAACGCTCTAGAAATATATTGTGTTATAACAATGAACAGTTAACTTTCATTAAGCGATGTTTTACATGTATGTTTTTATTTGTTTACATCTAGATACAATCATTTGGAAGACAAACATGCGATCATAAGATTTATTTATATTCTTTTTTATTTTGAATTGCATTTCTCATTCACACAATATATCTACGTGTGTCACAATTATCCCTATCATAATTCATAACCATGTGTATGCATACCGGCCATGTGTATTTGCAGAGCTTGATATATACCTATATAAGAACATAAGATGTAAACATTAGGTTTTGCTATCCTGCTGTAGCGATTGTTACAATTTAAGACACTTGTGCATTGTATTTTATAGCGGGGTCATTTTAATTATGCGTTGTACAAATAGCATATCCGAGTGGTGTTTGTGTGATATAAAATATTAATGTGCAGCAAACTCAAACGGCATTTGTCTAGAACAGTCATACACGATGCGTCCGATGAGTTAATCTACCCTTATACTGTGCTTAATATGCAGCTATGTCCGGATTGCAGCGTTTGATCCTGTTTATTCATTGAGCCTTAATAATCCAATTATGATTTACGCACTAGATTAGGTCTTGTAAATATTGCTGTAATCAATGGAAGTTACAGCTCGCCTACATAGATCTTATATCTTTAATCTCTAGTAGCAATACGTGCATCATTAAACAGTTTCAATATTCATACTCGTCACTGTTGATGTACATGTGTCATGGGTTATATGATGACACACAAGTTATAAAGAAGATTATTCGTGTCACTTTGTAACTGAATACCTAACGGAGACTTGTTATAATCAGTGCAATGTTTATTTAAATATCCGTGCAAGGTGTTTAGGGTCAGATTAATTTAGGCGAACTTATTTGTTATAGTTTAATCAAACCATTATACTCTGCACTTTTGTTCACGCTAAAAATAACTCACCAACTAAAACTCAATATTGACCCACAGTATTAAACAAACACTTATCAGGCATACTTAAATACTATTTCGATCAATTATCATGAACCTACCAATTTGTTAACATGTACGGAATGAATTAATCAATTTCGCGATCATCTTCGTGCTTTTATGTGTCTTGATTGTGTACAACCTATGACCCTATCACATGAATGTCTTTCATAATCATGTAAATGTTATCCTTATGTTCAGTCGTTTGGAGTCAGGGTAATTAAAACTTTTCCATAAAAATACCACAACTCCCGTTTCGTGTTCATTTCAGGAAGTGCCATGTTTAATTATGTAGATACTCATTGATTAGTTTCCTGTACATTTATAGAGCAATTCATGTTTTCAAGCTGATTGAAATATAATGTAATGTGTAATGCATTAGTGTAATATTATACAAAATACATACGAAGCAGTATTTAAAGGCCATTTTTCAAAACAATGCGTATGTTTGTTCAACGGTATTTGATTATCGTTCAGTAAATGCAACATCTACTTTTTTGTATTTACTTTACGTTGAGATATTGCCATTCACAATAAACTGTTTTGACATTTGTTGATTACGTGTATACTTGTGTGATGCTCATTAGGAAGGATGTAGTAGTATATAAAATGTTATAGATCTGCATAAGCATCCAGTTGGCACTGAACATCAAATTTATCAGTTTTAATGAGCATTTATAAACGCACTACCACACACATATTTGATTGGCATATGATAGTCTTATAAATAACAATATTTACGTAACTGAACATGCATATTGCACTGTTGTTACTTTACCAAAAACATTATCGAATTTTGAACTGTTAAAATAACACGATATTAAGCAACATAACTGATGGTCATTAGTTGACTATTATAAACAACAACATACTAAAATGTCGGAGTTATGTTACGTACATAATTTTATGTTTTATGTTTAGAACCATTTATTTTAAAAGTCTTAAATAATATTATTATCAAAGGCATACAAGTGCCAGGATCACCTTTGGAAATAAAAATGTCAGTTTATGCAGATGACAATACCGCAATTTTAATAGATGGTGTTTCTATTTCTCATTTCTTTAAAGATGTCAAACTTTTTTGAATTAATTAGTGGCTCAAAAGTAAATTATACTAAATCTAATGGAGTATTTATGGGAAAATATGAGAAACAAGATCTGATCACACTTTTGGTATATCGTGGGTAAAA
Source organism: Dreissena polymorpha (assembly GCF_020536995.1). Classification (NCBI taxonomy): domain Eukaryota; kingdom Metazoa; phylum Mollusca; class Bivalvia; order Myida; family Dreissenidae; genus Dreissena; species Dreissena polymorpha. The sequence goes on from NC_068359.1 coordinate 75,367,627, forward strand.
CATTGCAAAGTTTTAGGTTATTATTTTGGTTATGATATTAACTGTAATGAAATATGGTCTAATTTATTTTTAAAGTTTACAAAAGTTATTAACCTATGCAGGTCTTTTAAATTATCATATAAATGAAAAAGGACAATTCTGAGTTCTTTAGCTTTTTCAAAAATATTGTATGATATAAAAGCTGGACATTTCCCAGATGTATATATTAATATGTTTCAAAAACTATATTGTAAATTTATTTGGTCTTCTACCTTTGAACCTGGTAATAGGAAAACATTATACCTTTCAAGGAAGGAGGTTTGAATGTCCCACATGTTTTGAATGAATGGTATTCTTTGTTGTTGTCACATGTACACAAGTTTATTTCATATTATAATGCACCATGGACTTATTTTAATAAATATTGGATTTTTTTTAAGTTAAGAAAATACAATAAGAATTTGAAAGTAATTTATACCCCAAAAGTGAAAGTATGCCTTTATTTCATAAAAATTGTCTTAAAGCTGTAGACACCATCTTAAAGATAAAAGAAGATATTAATTTTATGTGTATCAATGCCAAACAGTTATATTGTATGCTTTTAACAGTAGATGATAAAGTTGTTAAATGCAAAGTTAATTTTCCACAAATTAACTTTTCTCCCTTTTTTACAAAGATATTTTCCGAAGCAGTTGACCCATGCCATAGAACTATGTGTTTTACTTTAGTTCATGATGTATCTTACGTTAAATATTACCTTTACCTGAAAAGAATTTCAAAAATCATTTTTTTTTTATTTCTGTAAAAATATTGAAACTGTTTCGCACCTTTTTATAGAATGTTCCTTTTTTAGTCCCCTCAATGAAACGGTTCTATGTTTGTTAAATATTGCCTCAGAATCAATAATCACTCTTTCTGAAAAGATGTTTAGGTTTGTTTTATTTTAAAGCAGATAGTGCTGGACATAATTACACAATTTAAGTGATCTCATCTATTTCCAGATGTGTTATTTGGCATTTGCGAAATCAAACAAAACATCATAAAAAAAGTTTAAAGTTATCGATAATCCTACTATGTTTTGTCATTATTAAGATTTAGAATTTTTGTTGATTTTAATAGATTGAATTACTCTCAATTTGTTGAATCATGGGGATTGTATGATATTATCGCTCCTGTTAATAACGAACTTGTTTTCGGAGCACATAGTTTTGTTGAATTTTATGTTAAAATATTTAAACTGTAATTTGCAAGTTGTGAATGATGTTGATATACATAAAAGGTCTTTCAGGGGCAAGTTTCTAAGAAGTTAAAATTGTACATTGTTACACATCAACAAAGAGCCATTGAAGCCTGCTCATACTATCAGATAAAGCATCAGGGCTTAGCTCCCTAGAGGAAAACTATGGACAGTTGAGAAACATTACTGCACTTGATTTATTCGATTTCAAACAGTTTAAATAGAAGGTTTTTGTATGTTAGTGAAATGACTTGAAGATCCCAGCATCATTTTTCAAATTAATGCATACAAATACGCTTCATTAAGCGTTTCCGGGAGCCCTTGACTACAGTTTTTTATAATGTCTTTCGATAGAACCGAGAACACCGTCACATTATTGATTTATATGCTTACTGTATTTGGTTTTACCACCCATACAGTCGGTGATTTAAAGAATTTGAATTTCGTATTACTTTGTAATTGTGTTAACTACATATTTCTTGGTTTAAATTAATTTTATTTAAACATCAAAATGTTTCGTCTGATGTACAGATTTAATACTGTATTGATCGCTTCTTTTGTCTTTATATATATATATATATATCCTAATACAATGTATGGAGTCGCTATCGACTTGTGTGTTCGAATAAGTTTATAGGTAGTGTACACAGTTTTAGTGTAATAAATGCTGATATTATTTTTTGCTGTTGTTTTCTTTTGCTTTATGCTTTCAGGGTGACGGCGGCCATTTGGTGGCGTGTAGGTCACCAGGGCTGTCATCCTGCGAGCAGAAAGGAGAAGATAATTGTTGTTTCGTATTGGATGTGTTATATTTCTTTGTGCACGGGTTGTCATCCTGGATCAGATAGGGAACAGCTTTGTGAATTTATGTGCTTTTGTGAATTGTGTATTCATATATTGTGTATTCATATATGAATATGTATTTATATCTTTTTATATGTACTAATTTTCCTCATAATAAAGAGATTGTCTTATTCAAAAATGGTAAATAATATTTTATGTCACACTGTTCAGGGTTAGCTGGGAGGTGTGGCTGAGGCGGGTCGGTGGTAGTACCGAAGGCTATAGACGCGCCTCAACTCTATCTTCCGGTGAAGCTGTAGAATTGCTCGTGCATGAGCTGAGGGAGTACACAGGAGGCGATTGTTTTTTTTTTAAATATTTTTCTTACTAAAAGCAGTAGTTACTAACTATTTGTATATATATTAACTTAGGTGTGTGACACACTTTTATTTTACATAATTATAAAATAGCTTTGACAATCTCTTTATTAAATACTAATTAAGAACCGCGTAATTTAAGGGAGGTGACTTATTATTTGTATTGCTTAATTGCTTTAAATAGTAATCTAAATGTTGTTTATATATGCACTAGTGAATATGCGTGCAGACGCTGTGGAAGACTGTTTTTTAAAATATAAGTTTTTTAAAAGCGTGTAGACGTGTTAAAAAGATTGTTATCGTTTCATTATTGTGTGTTTTCATTTGCTTTATGTTAATTAAGTATCTCTATCAAATAGTCACCTTGTTATGTAAATATCAAGTTAAGGTTCTTTTAGCTGGTACCTGGGGCGCTCTACACGCTCTACAATCTATTGATTGAATAAAAATTTATGGAAAAGCAAAAAAAATACGTTTACGAAAACTAAAACATCGGCTTCGCCCGTCGAGCATTCTGCGTGTAACAAATGTCACGCTAAAACTGATTCATGGAACTTCCGGAGAATGAAGCCTTATTGCACTAGGTCGTAAAGATATAACACTATCCGAGCAATCCGCGACACAATAATAGTTCTGTATTGTACTCAAATAAAGACGGACGGAAATAACTAAACCAAGTAAATGGAAAAAACACCCATGCCATGTTTATGCTGTGGTCGAAATTAGTAATAAGTCCATTTGGTTTAGTTTGTACCCTGTACTCGGCATACTTTACGTATGTGCACCTTGTTCTCGCGGAGATATTTATCGATAATAAATCAGCAAAATTCCTGTAAATGAATGAAGTTATGCTCAATTATTGAGAGAATATTTATCAACGCGCCTATAATACGCTCCTTAGTTATTTAACATTTTTAATTAAAAGAAATTTTAAATTGCATCAACCTGTTTCTTTCATTACTGGTCTATAACACTCAAAGCAGTGAATATCCAATGTATGACCACACCGATACTCTTGGCGAATAAAGACATTTTACCAACTCGAACTGCGCATACTTCTGTGACCTTTATATTTGGTAAGAATGACTCAAATCGTTCCGTTTCGCATTTATTTTCGCTTCTCAATCACAGAAGTATTGTTATTTTGTAAGGAAATGTCATTTGCTATCTTATTAATGTTCATGTTTCCATTGAAATACCAATGTAATAAATGAGCGTAAATAAAGAATGTTAATTGATCGATTGTGAACAAAATTAAAAATTAAAGGTTATATAAATTGAAAAATGTTTAACGCTCTAGAAAAAAATATGTTATAAAAATGAACAATTAACGTATATTAAGCTATAGTTTATATGTATGTTTTTATTTTTGTTACATCTAGATACAATCATTTGGAAGACAAACATGCGGTCAAAAGAATTTTTATAAATTGTGATTTGTATGTATTTTTCACACAATATATCTACGCGTGTCACTATTATCCCTAGCATAATACATAACAATGTGTACACATACCGTCCATGTGTATTTGCAAAGCTTTATATATACTTATATAAGAAATGTAAACATTATGTTTTGCATCCTGCTGTAGCCATTGTTACAATTTAAGACAATTGTGCATTGTATACTATGGCGGGGTCATTATAATAATGCGTTGTACACATTACATATTCGAGTGGTATGTGTGTGATATACAATATTAATAGGCAACGAACTCAAACGGCAACTGTCTAGAACAGTCATACACGATGCGTTCAATCCTGTTTATACATTGAGCTTGACTAATCCAACTATGATTTACGTACTAGATTCGGTCTTGCAAATATTGCTGTAATCAATGGAAATTATAGCTCGCCTACATAGATCTTATATCTATAATCTCTAGTAGCAAAACGTACATCATTGAAAAGTATATTATATCGACACTCGTCACTGTTTATGTACATGTTGCATGAGTTAGATCATGGCATACCAGTTATAAAATAGGTTAACCGTTTAAGTGTGTAACAAAATTCTTGGGCGGGCAGTTTTCAACTATCTGTTTAATACAATATTCATGAAATGTCTTCAGAGTCAGATTAATGTTGGCAAACTAAGTTTTAATGGTTTGATCAAACCATTTAAACGATATTACGTATAGTGTGCGATTTTATTTTAGCTGTAAATAAAACTTAAATACTTGTCTGATCAATGACAATGAGCCGGTATGGAAGGAATCCACTTCGCGATCATCTTCGTGCCTTAATATGTCTGGAATGTATACAATTAAGTCCCCTATCAAATATGTCTTACATAATCATGTGAATATAATAACAGTATCCAGATTAAATTTGCAAATGCAGATAATTTGCAAACTTATTATTTTTATTTATTGAACAATTGTAATGAAATTTTGCATATTTGTAGGGGGCAATTAGTACATATATATTTTGAAAAAAAAGAGTAAAACTGTTTCGTTTTTTGAAAGTAGAGTTATTTGATGATAAAGTTTCCTTTTCCCATCGGAACCCAACGGGTTTTGGCTCTCCCGTTACGAATTGCAATTCTCCCACGGAAGGTTTTTCAGGACGGGATAATTTAACAATTATTTTACAAAAAAATGTAATTTAAATATTATGCTTTATTTTCTGTTTCAATGTTTACAAATACACATGCTCATAATTGTAAGCAATATGTACTTTAATCATTAAATAAAGTGTTTGACGATTTTCTTCCCCCGTTGGGTTTTGCCGGGAGCCCCCCTCAAACACCCATTTCCAATAAAACTACGCGGGGTTTTGACAGAGGCTCACGTCAAACACCCATTTTCAATATTTTCCCATGGTAGTTTGACAAGGGCCACCCGTCTAATTTCCATTTACAAAGAACTCACATGGAAGTTTGCAGAGGTTCCCAATATATATATTGACTCATTTCATGGCCTTCAAACCAGAAATAAAACAAAAATGTGTCCATAAAGAAGTTAATTGTTGTTAAACTTTATTTTTGAGCTAATGCTATATGGTAGCCACATGCTGTATTTAATAAAAAATTGACAAGTTGATGTTTAAATCTGTTTATCTAGTCAAATCATTGGCAATATAAAATATGTGACAACCAGATTGATTTTTAACAAGATCGTTGAACCATCTACATGCGAGTACCAGTACTTGCTGCTCTGACAAATGTTTGTTCAAGATGCATATTATAATTCATCATGCATGTGGACTAACATTTTGTCACAGTTCGTGAATATCCACGAATAAAACTGGCAATTACTGGAAACAATTTGGATTTAATGTAATCCACATGCGTAATCGATTGTTTTTGTATTTTATGTATATACTAAATCAAACAATGTGTTGGTCAAATATTGTAAAAAAAAACACCATAAATTGAACAATGATAAAGTTATTCACATACTTAAGTGCAATTCAGTGTTGTTACAGTACTTTATTCTGTATGGTAAATCAAGTGTACTGTAGATTATTTTTAAATATTGACCATCCAATTTTTCAAACCAGAGGTTCACGTCTGCTGCATTTTCGAGGCTTGAAAAACCTTAGGTTGAGAACAATTGTGTGCGTGCGTGCATGTATTGTTTCTTTTAGTTTCTTCCTCACCTGAATAATTACATGACAGTGTGTAAAGATGAATATGCAGGTGCTGATCCAGGATTTTTAGGGGCGGGATATTGAAAGATTCTGGGGGTTCAGAGCCGCTAGGGTCCCTGGTGGGTGCTGGGTAATCCCTGCTAGGGGGCCCAGGGGGCAAAGCCCCCCGTAAGCTCCACGATTTTAGTGATTTTGAAGGCTTTGAATACCACTTATCGAGAATGTTAGGCCTTATATACTTTCATAAATCAAAGTACCTTCTTATAATGCCAAAAAGTGAATAGTTTATCGTTTAGGGGTCAAGGAGGGCGAAGCCCCTCCCCCCTCGGAAGCTTGACGATTTTAATGATATTAAATGCTTTGACAACCACTTATCGGGCATGCCACGCCTTATATACTTTCATCAACGTACCTTCTTATAATGCCGACAAAGTGCATAATTTGTAGTTTTGGGGGTCCAGGGGGTGATTTAGATGTAGTAAAGAGTGAAACATCAAATGAATTTACTTTACTTTGGCGATTTAAGGGGGGGGGGCGTACGCCGCGTCCGCCCCCCCCCCCCTCCTGGACCCGCCTATGATATGCATTATCGTGCTTATGACAATGTGTGGACCTGGAGCTCCTGCAGTTTAGAATCGAAAAAGGTGGGAAGAATTTTAAGTATTAAGAGATTCATTCAATACATAAATCTCTGACTCACTGAAAAACATATTTGATAGTTGACATGGTATTGTGCCATGTGGGTAAACAAGAGAACCTTTTAAGCCCCACCTATATAATATTGTCACCACCAAAACAATTTACATTGACCCAGAATGGGAATCGAATCCTGGTTGCTGGTGTGACTGTACCAAATTTGCCTTTATTATCAGGCGATCAATTACTTGTAAATGAAAATCCACTGGACACTTGTTTGCATTATAATTATTAATATTTATAAATATTATACCTCATATAAATGTGTTTCTTCTTTGCCTATATAAATTACACAGGTCCGTTATTTTGATTAGTGCCCCGTAAAGATGCGCGCGCAATTAGTCAGCGGGCGCCATTCAGAATAGCGCTCGCTGACTAGAAGCGCGCGCATGTTATTGTGCCCGCTAGATTTCGTTTTCTTTTCCATAAAATTGTGCCCGCTAGAATGGTTATTTGTAACATTTGTGCAAGTTTTAAAACAAACAGATTGTCAGTTTCCATACTTAGGGTTAACGCACGATTCGTTTGGCAGGTCACAATTGTGTGATTTTTATTATTAATCACGCCTTAAAAAAAATGCTTTATGTGATATCAATGTTTTGCAACATGTTGTCTGTAATACAGCAGATAGTTTTTATATAAAATGTTTATGTGAAATTCTTTACAATAAAAATAATTTTTTTATATAAAAAAGCGAATTTGTCCGTGTCAAACTTTCGCAGGGAGACAACTCGCGCGTACAACAATAATACCATACATATTAGAAATAGTCATGATTCGTTGGGCAGGTAGGTCACGCGTGTGTTTTTTTAATTATGAATCATATCTTTAAAATTACAAAAATTAAATGCTATATTTGGATTCAATGTTTTGCAACATGTTGTCTGTGATATAATCAGTTATCTCTAAATAAAATGTATCTCAATATGTGAAATTCTCTACAATAAAAACGAATTTTGTGTAAAGAAGCGAATTTTCCGTGTCCAACTTTCGCAGGGAGACAACTCGCGCACAACAATAATACGGTAAATATTATTAAAAGTAACTGATAGATATTTATGGAATTTATATTGTGTTATTTTTTTTTCTATTGACATTTATCTGCAAACAATGTTCGATATTATATAAGAATAAGAAAACTTCATTAGAATTAGCAACCAGACACACACGTACATACTGGTCGTGTTCTTAATTCCGACCACTTTTGGGCTATTTTTGAAAAATCCTTTGTTTAAGGCAACCGGTTGAAACTAAACTGCACGATATTATCCTGGGTTCAAAACTCACCTAACATAAACATCAGTGTATGTTACTTTTATGAAAATAAATTAAAGGGGCCTTTTCACAGATTTTGGCATTTTTTTAACTTATTCATTAAATGCTTTATATTGATAAATGTAAACATTGGATCGTAAAAGCTCCAGTAAAAAATCAAGAAAAAATTTTAAAAAAAGGAAAACAACATTGCCCGGAGCAGGTTTCGAACCAGTGACCCCTGGAGTCCTGCCAGAGTCCTGAAGTAAAAACGCTTTAGCCTACTGAGCTATTCCGCCGAGTACACATTTTTGATGTATTTTATACCTTATAAAAGTAATCTTCGTAGTTTCACAAAATTTAACGACAAAAACAGAACTCTCCAAATTATTCAATCGTTTCGCGTTGCAACGCTTTATAATTTTTAGGTTTTAAAATCGTCAAAAGATGCATATAATCGCTATATTAGAGCATGGTTAATGTTCAGTATTACTGTTTCCTCACAAATATCATAACTAAAACGAAAACTTACGAATCTGAAACAACTTTTTTCAATTTTGTCAATTTACCAAAGCGTGAAAAGATCCCTTTAATGACATATAAACTGTCAATTTTTGAAGGTCCATTGTACCTAAAAAATCGGCCACTTTTTAGTGTATTCTACAGGTAAAATTACACGCCGATATCTTTAGTAGACAAATGTCCTCATTTAAAGAGTATGTTTCAAGGTTTACACAAACTTAATTTATTCGACTTGAAACTTAAATTATTAGCGGCATTATTGTACCAGTTACTCCGACTATCTTTTTTAATAAATATTTATATATAAACTTCAAAGCACTGTCAAAGGGGAACTACAAATTCCTTAAAAATATTTCTTTTAAATAGGTTGTATCAATATTGTCTAACATAGCTAAGAAAATAAACATATTTTGTTTAAAAAGTTTACTTAAGTGTCAATGTTAAGTAAACGCTTATATTTAATTTCACAGCATACGTAACCTATTACTATTCTATTAAAGGGAGATAATTAATATATTACAATTGTATATTTAGGTCCTAATTTTTATGTATTTATATATGTCTTTATATAATTAATTGACAAAATTTTAATTAAAGTTTATTATTTAAAAATAAAAATAATTTAATCGAATATATTTATTTCCTATATGTATATAATAATATACAATTTTACATAACAATTGTTCAATAAATAAAAAAAATAATTTTGCACATCCAGATGTTTAATCTGGATACTGTTTAATCATTGTGTAGAGTCGTTTGGAATCAGTGCAATTAAAAATGTGCCATTTCGTTTTCATTTCATGAAGTGCCATTTCAAATTATATAGATAAACATGTATAACTTTGATATGTTTTCAAAACAATTCACTTGTCGGTTTACACGTTCATGAAAAATATCGTTCTGTAAATGCAAAATCTACCTTTTGTTTTAAACTTTACGCATGCATTCAACGTTCAAAATAAACTAATATGGAAACTGTGAATAACGATTATAAATTTGTGATGCTTAGTTGTATGCCTGTAGTAGTATACTACTTTAAAATGATATTATAGATATGATTGCGCATCCAGTATGCTCTGAACATAACCTTTTTTCAGTTATAATTAGCATCTATATACACACAACCACACACATATATCTGATTTTAATATGCATGAGTTTCAAATAAGAATATTTACGCACCTAAACAGAAATACTGCACGGATATCACTTATATGAATAATTAACAATTAAATAATAATACAATAGAAAACACCAACCAATCGGAGTATTTCTACCTATAAGAATATATGAAACATCGTTTTCGCCGACGAGCATTCTGCGTATTGCGTCTGTTAAGTTGGAGATAGCTTCTCTGTATTAATGTCATGCTAAAACTGAATCATGAAACTTCCGGAGAATGACGCCTTATTGCTTATAATCGTAAAGATATAACACTATCTGAGTGTCCCACGACACAATCATTGTTCTTTATTGTGATCATATAAAAACGGGTTTTTATGGACAAACTTATCACTGTTTGCACAAAGACGCATTCCGGATATTAAAAGGCACTTGGAGGCTTTCATTAGTGTGCGTGGATATTTGGATGGAGGAGTACGGTCTACGAAAATATTTGCTCTTGACAAAGGATTGCCCTGAAAGTATTTGGCTATTTTATGTATAAACATGTTGTTATTGTAAGCAGCTTGTTAATCAATGACGTGGAACGGACAGATTATTTTTTATGTAAGATATCACAACACGTACATGTATGGTTACTTGTTAATCGAACGGTATAACAAGTTCACCGGATATCATCATAGGGACCCGACACAGTGTTTGGATTGCCTAAAAAAAAAAAAAAAAAAAAACAAAAAAAAAAAAAATAAATATATATAATATATAGACAAGGGGTTGAACATGTCAAATAGTCAGACTGTCACACAGTCAACAAAAGTGCAAATTACGAAGTCAATTATCGTTTAAAATGTATAAACCTATATATACAATTGTAGCTAAATATCATCTGCAAAGGTTGGCAATAACAAAATTGGCATCATTTCAACCGTTAAACAATTACAAACTTGAACATCGAACCAAATCGACAGTTTTCGCTAGGTCGGACAAATACCCGCACTCAGATCTAGTTCATAACCCTCCGTGTAAATGCGCACTTACAAACAATACTATCACAATTTATCGCTTTACATTGATGAAACAGTGTTCAATAAACAATCTGACCCTAAAAACTCATTCCAAGCATTTATATTTTGTTTTCAACAACTGTTTTAACACTAGTTTATTTACTTTAAAACGAAAGTCTCCATCGATTTCCGCTGCTAGAATCACGTGACCAATTTTGCAACGAGTAATTTCATTGGTTGGTACCTGGCTCCCGGCGCTGTAGTGGATTATTCAGGAAGCTGTAACAATAAAACGGTATAAGTAGCGAACAACAACAACAAGTGACGAATGTAAACAAAACAACGTTTTCTGTCCAAAAAAGCCAAAAAAGGTAAAATGATTTTAAATAAAAACCAAATGACTGCATTTGATATTGCAAGCGGGGGTCACAGCCTTTTTTTATTAGGATCGGCCGGAACTGGTAAAAGCCATGTTATTAAAGAAATATGTAAGGAACTTAGTAAAAAGGGTAAAAAAGTGCAACTGACATGCAGCACTGGAATAGCTTGTGCTGTGTACCCCACCCACTTGAATCCATTAACAGTGCACAAATTCACTGGAATAGATGATGGAAGACATGACCCCACGGAAATTGCATCAGTGTTAAAGAACAATGCTAAATATGATAAAATTGTAAGTGCAATAATGGAAACTGATGTATTAATTGTTGATGAGTGCTCGATGATCAGTAAACGTACATTTGAGTCCATAAAAAATGTTTGTGGCATTAAAAATCCGGATAACATATTTGGAGGCATCCAGGTGATATTCAGTGGTGACTTTTTTCAGTTGCCACCGGTACCTAACAAAAGGTACGGTGATGATGGCACTTATTGTTTTTTAAGTGATCACTTTGAATCGGTATTTCCTCATGTAGTAACATTAAGAGAAAATGTACGTCAAAGTGATGAACTTTTTGTTAAAGTAATTTCCGATATTTATCAGGGTGAATTTTCAGAGTGTGTTAACACTTATATGAACAGTGCCAGTAAACCTTTACCAGAAGGTTGCAATAGTGTTAAATTATTTTCAACCAATTTACTTGTTGACATGTACAATAGGAATCGTTTAATAAATTCAGCCGGAGACATGTATGAATTCAAAGCTACAGATTCTGGGATTTCCGCAGAGTTAAAAGATTCGACTGCTCCTAAGACATTATGGTTGAAGGTTGAATGTCCAGTTATTTTACTGCGTAATTTAAATGATTATCTTGTGAATGGTTTAACGGGGACTTTGAGATCTGCTTCTAAGACACAGCTGGAAGTATACTTCCCAACTCTACAAAAGAGCCATATCTTACATAAAGAGTCATTTTCAGGTAAACATAACTTGTCATATTTTGCTATATAATATTTATGAAGTAATTAGGCCACATGTTTGTAATAATTGATGTTACAGTTTTCTATAATACTTAACCCAGTCAAATGAAGCATTACAGAAAAATAAATAATTCATTTTAGTCTGATTTGGTTCCCTGGTTTTAAATTTATTAAAAATATAATAATTTACCAATAACATATACTTAATAAATAAATTTTGTAAGTGAAATAAATTAGTAGGTTTCATACATTTTAACAGAATTAATCTTTATTTTACAGTGTTTGATCCAAAAACAAACACACACATTGCCAGCAGACTTCAGTTTCCGGTAAAGCCTGCGTATGCCCTTACAATCCATAAAGCACAAGGAATGACACTACCTTGGTAAATATAGTAAATACAGTAAATACAGTTCAATGTTATCTGTTAACATCATGTAACATTAAAACCTTGGCAACAGCTGTATTTAAATAAAAATAAAAATAATAATTATATAAAATTGTTATGGCCTAGTTTTAAATTGAGTTATTTATATAAGGAGTAAAACTACATGCAACTACATGTATTACAATTGTAAGCAAGTTAATAAGTTATTAATATATAATCAACAGTTGAATAATTGTATTTAGAACAGAATATTAAGTTATGCATCATTTTATTTTAATGTTTCAGGGTTGAAGTAGACTGTTATGATATATTCAAGCCAGGCCAGTTTGGAGTTGCAATTTCTAGAGTTAAGTCTTCTGATGGATTACGTGTCATAAATTTTCACCCTCGGCACATCTTTAGCCCACCTGTCGCTATACAGAACATATTGAATATGAAAAGCCTGGAAACAGTTGAAGATTTCAGCTGCTGTAGAATGAAAAGGTATCTATACATTAAAGCATTATTGGTACATGTATTACCACCAATTGATTTTTCTCTAATTTAATTTAAAGCTTAACAATGAAATAAATAATACTCACTTTATGGAACTGCCAATAACGTGTGATAACACTTTTGTCGTCAACTTCATGTGATGATGGTGGTGACTTGAAACTTCACACTATGTTGGTCATGTCATTTAACCACAATATGTACCATTTTTGCTAAGCTATATAATTCAGTTACAATTTCTTGACCTTAATTTCACTGCAAGTAGAACTGGAAGAAGAAGTAGGTCTTTTTCGTAATGGCTCCTTTATATCCAATCGGTATGGTTCATATTTCACTTTGGTATTAGCAGCATTAGACTTTTTTGACACAACATTCTGTCCAACCAGAATACTGTTAACAGCTCTCTGGTATTGTAAGGCACTAGGATTGGTATTTGCTCCGTGGTATGTTGACCTTTGCTGGTTAAAAATGTTTTCAATAACGTCGGAGTTGACTAGTCCTGGAGTAACATACATTACAGATGACTTGGTGAGAACTGTTTTACAAAGTGCTGTAAAACCCAAAATACATGATTGAATATCTTCAGAACACTGTTGGGATAACAGCCTTTTCTTTCTGTCTTTTCCTGGAATTTCAGGACAATTCAAAATGAAATTATCCCAGGCAGAAAACCATGTTGCCACATCATGTAGAGTAGAAATTCTGTTGTCATCTAAAGATTTTACAGGTCTCATGTCTCGAAAAATTTCTATAAGTTTGGATGTATTTTCCAGCAATTCTATGACTCCATTTAATACCTCACCCTTTTCACCCAGATTGTTTTTATATAATTTCATTGAATGCAGCATTTCAGAATTTAGCACATCTTCTGCTAGATGATTTCTCATTTTTAATTGTGAGTCAAGATGAAAATGTTCTCTTGATAACTTCTTGTGAGTTTGTAGAGCATTTTGTTGGTCCCAGTTGAAAAAGTCAGTGAACATTTGCCACTGAATAGTGAAAAAACTAGTTAATGTCAAAATTCTTGTACTTTTGGGATGAATTCCACTTTTTAAAATGTTATTTCTTATTTTTTTTACAACATGTGAAAAATCCATTACAAATATGATGTCATTTGATGAACATGGGCTTCTTGCTATATAATTCTGTGGCTTATCTCCTAAACACATATGCATGAATGATCGGTTAGCTTGAGCACCATCCATACATGTGTATAGAGCTGTAAATCCTGCACACCTTAATAAATATACAGCTTTCCAGAACATACCACATAGCTCGGATGCCTGTACACCATTGGTAATGAAATAGGCAAACGGGAATCGAAAACCATTAGTTCCCAGGAAAAGAAGTTGGAGAGCATATTTTCCTACCTTTTTTTCATTTGACCCTTGCTTCAGGGCATAGCAGGAGTCTCCCTCATTTCCATAATCCGTGAACCCGGAGATTTCTACAATGTCACCATGTTTATCAATTTGTATGTCTGTCTGTATTGACATTTCATCAAATATTATCCCCCCATATCTCTCCCCCTCTGGTATGTTCTGTCTATTTGCCTCAGTATACATCCACTGGAAAACATCATCATCAAATCCTGGTTGTTGTTTTATTAAATGTTTGTACAATATTAGCAACGATTTAGAAGGCAGGACTAATAACTTGCTTGAATATAACAGATCATAGCAATTTGGACTTTTATTGTACATTTGGAGACATACACCAACAAATTTTTTGGACCATCTTCGTCCTTTTGGGTCTCTTCCAACATTTTTTGCCTGTTCAACCAGTAATTCAATCATATTTTCATCTGCCTGTGGAAAGAGCGATCTAACTTGATTAATCAATGGTTCAGCAACAGGAATGTTTTGTACAGGCTCATTTTCCTTATTATCAGATTTTGAAATTGTCATTTTTTGACATATTCTACATGATACAACACGACTATGTAAGGGAACCACTTTTGCACACATTAATGACTTTAGTGATCTTACTTCTTCTTCACCAGGGCTTTTCCATAAGTCTATTGTGTGGTATCTACTGACAATTATTGATTTTGTCACCTTAAGGCCACTACAAAGTTTGATATTTTCTACCGCATTAAAAACTTGTGTCACACCTTTAACACTTAAGTGAAATGTTCCTTCAATATAAATGTTGGACAGGTCGACAATTTTTGCTGCAATTTTAAATTGCCATGTGTTGTTACTTTGAAATATTATTGTCCTTGATACATTGTTGCCATTGCTGGTGTATCCACTTTCTGATTCACAAATGATCTCTTCAAATGAAATCTTCTTTATTAAATAATTTTCTGGCACTGATTTACTTATATCTGACCAGATTATATCAGAAACAGGGGATATTGAATCAATAGGATTAAGGCAGACACCTTTGTAAAATGTTTTGAACGATGTTCCAACCTTTCTCCTCACACTTTTTACACCAGGAATCAATTTTTTTACATGTTCTATGAAAATGATAGAGCCAGGTATTGGATACTCTTTTCTTGATTCCACACACTCAAATTTAAAAGTCTCATAGAGGTTCTGTATCTCCACTTCTCCCTCACTTTTTGGAGACAGTCTGGACAAAATCCTATAAAAACCAAAAAAAAACTAAAGCAAATGTTAATTTTATGTATAAGCAAAATACAGTTAACCCTTTGCATGATGGGAAATTTGTCGTCTGCTAAAATGTTGTCTGCTAAATTTCTAAAATTAGCATTTTCTTCAAATGTTTTCAAAGAATACTATTAGAATAGCAAACATTTTGGATCCTGATGAGACGCCACGTTCTGTGGCGTCTCATCTGGATCCAAACTGTTTACAAAGGCCTTCAAAATCCGGTTCCAGCACTCAAAGGGTTAAACCTGTGCTAGTGGTATTTTTTAATATGGAATGTTAAGGATAAAGTTGTAAAATGTGTACTTCCAATTTAGATCATTGTAGAATTTAGCTTTGTTTAAAATAAAAATATATTTTCTTTAAGTATTTATTTTTATATATTCTTTAAACATATTTTTAGTTTAAACCTATTTATTTTAGCTCGATTGCATAGAAAGTAATTCCTACTTATTTGAAATGCTCTCGAGTCCGTTTCCTGGGCCTAGAACCAGTACTTGGTGTCTATATGGGAGATCGAAAGAACGCTCCCACAGCGGGGATCGAACCCGTGACCTCCCGGTCGCAAGGCGGACACCATATCCATTACACCACGGCGACCTTAAACATATGTGTCGCGTTCTGAGAAAACTGGGCATAATGCATGTGCGTAAAGTGTCGTCCCAGATTAGCCTCTGCAGTTCGCACAAGGTAATCAAGGACGACACTTTCTGCCTAAATTGGATTTTTGCTAAGAAGAGACTTCATTTAAAAGAAAATTGTCATTTTGTGCGTAAAGTGTCGTCCCTGATTAGCCTGTGCAAAATGGACAGGCTTATCTGGGACAAAACTTTACGCAAAAGCATTATGCCCATTTTCTCAAAACACCACACACATATACATGAAAGTACATGTAAACTTCATGTCATTACTTATAACTTTTGGATACTTGAAAATAAAGCATGAATGACTGATATATAGCCGACAACTGAGGGTTTTATAATTATAAGAATGCAATATATTCACCCTCAGTTATTAATTTATGATATTTTGTGGTTAATGCCTTCGAAAAGTAACATCATGTTTAATGTAAGTAATGCAATCATTAATTTTGTAACCTTCTAATATATGGTTGTAATACAAAATTTTCATTTACTGTAACATGTCAGGTTTATAGATGTTATCATTAAATGTATTAATGTCTAAACAATTTATATCATTAAATGTATGACAACTTAACATACTTCCTTTGTAAATGGCTAGTTCTTTTAGAAGGAAAAATACAGATATTTATATTCGAACATGATGTTACCTTTTGAAACATGTATTGATGTTCTGGTAAATTGTTATTCTTAGTAAATTTGGTATGTTGTATTCATCAGTTAAAAGTTTCAGTCTATTGTTTTCATTTAGTGAAAGCATACATCTTTATTACAACCTATAACTTTTTAACCTTTAATAAAACGCAATTTGGACATCTTATTAAGATCAGTTTTCATCAAAAAACATTATGAAAAATTTGAAATTTCTCAAAATGTATTGCTCCTATGAAAATTTACACATTTTAATGTAGATAATTACCAGATCATCAATGATTTTATTTTAGTCATTGAGTCATTAGTGTTTAAATAATAATATTTTGTTTTACATACATTTCAGTTATAAACATGAGCATATGTCAGTGGCAGCTACAGATACAAGTTTTCAAGCATACACTACAAGCACTACAGATAGCTATGAAATGGATCTTGATGATGATTTTAATGACATTCTGGCATCTATGGACAGTGACGAACAAGAGGTACTACAGTTTGAAATCAATGATAACTATGACATGATGAAAATGATTGAAGATATTTCTTTCAAAAACCCATTTGGTACATTACAACCAAAGTGCAATTTAATTATATCACAACTTGACCCAGCAGACCCCAGACTGCTTACTTTTATAAAGAGAATATTTTTAAAAATGTCAAATGTGTCAAAAGAACTAGGTAAAGATGATCCTAAACCTATTGCTGAGAGTGTCCTTAATAAATTTTATAAAACTCTGTATGAGTACACTGTTGGTTTACAATATACCATGGACTGCCTCACTTTGTTCAACATCGGAACTGAAAATGTATTTGAAGAGGAACACAAAATTGTTTGCTATAAGATGTTTGAATATATAAGAGAATTTGTGTTGCAACAAAGGGTTCAGTTACTTAAAGAAAGTACTATGAATATTTATAAAAGAACGGTTACAGATGCTTCGAGGTCCAGAATTCGCTATGTGGCAGGATACTGTGTGGCAAAGCTCAGAAAAAAGTATGTGCAGGTTTTGAAATCTAATATGTTCTCTTGTAGTAAAGCATCACAAACAACATTCAAGGAAGCTAGACAAACACTACTTATTCTAAACTCATTCAAGGAAGAAGAACATTATTTACAACAAATGACATCTCACCCCGACTCCCTTATTGACACTGAAAGGAAACAAAATATAAGGCATGGACTAACTAATGTAACAGATGGCATGTTTAATTTTTTCTTAAATATAACTGAGTTGTGTTTGCAAAAACTTGTGAATGAAAATTTAACAAAATATGGAAAAACAATGTATAATAATTGTTTGGAGCAGCTTCTTTGTGACATGAATTTATATCAGCAGTTTTCACATATGGTTATTAATAAATTGAAAGGAGAAACCACTGAAGAATTTTCTTTCACTCTGGAACATGTGATTATATCAGAAATTGTGGATTCTTTAGTTCTTACCTCTGCACAGATTTGCACCATATATAATGAACTTGTTCAAAAATACTTTCTGGTTTTATTTGCTCAGTTTTGCAGAGATGTTAAAGGTGTTTTTAATATCACAAAAACAATGGCTCATAGGAAGCAAATAAAAGTTTCTAAATGTTCTAAAAAATCAAAAACACTTAAGAAACAAACTACAAAATCATTGGAACCAATGGATGTCACTGCACAATCACCCATGCTGCCTGTCCAACCAGATTCAGAGCCTGAACCCCAACCGGGACCATCATATTTGGAAAGTGATATTTGTAAAAAGTGCCAACAGGCAGATGGAGAACTGTGGATACAGTGTGATTCGTGTAATTCTTGGTTACACAGAAAATGTGCAGGTTTGCAGAATGCAATGAAATGGAAAAAATATTCAAAGGCTGGAGCTAAATGGAACTGCACAGAATGTGAATAATTTACATTATTTTTATGGCTTTTTGAGTCATCTAAAATCATTTTTATAAAAGAGAACAATCCATATAATAGAATAACAATGTTGAAAATAAAGTAAACATTGAGTTAATTTCGTGTGTAATGAAAGTGCTCAGTACTGTTATTGTCATAAATTGATGGACAGACTCTTTCTTACCAATTGACAAGCATTTTCCTTTCAATAAGGAATAATTTCTGTGAAGAACTGGATAAACAAATATCTCCGACGAAAAATAACTATTGTTAATAAATTTGTGCCACACCCCCTTCACGTGCTCTTGAACCCGGCTTGCACTGAATTACACGTGCTCTTGAACCCGGCTTGCACTCAATTACAATGACAGAGCCAGGCCCAGAATCATCCAATCAATGAATGGCTTACAACCGGAGTCGGTTAGTAACCACGTGACTTGGACAACAACAACGACGCTTTGACGAATGGAGACCGCAGTATACTTTCACTGATGCAGGTAAATAAATGAAAAATACTTACTCATCTGATTGTATTGGAATGAGTTTTTAGGGTCAGATTGTTTATTGAACACTGTTTCATCAATGTAAAGCGATAAATTGTGATAGTATTGTTTGTAAGTGCGCATTTACACGGAGGGTTATGAACTAGATCTGAGTGCGGGTATTTGTCCGACCTAGCGAAAACTGTAGATTTGGTTCGATGTTCAAGTTTGTAATTGTTTAACGGTTGAAATGATGCCAATTTTGTTATTGCCAACCTTTGCAGATGATATTTAGCTACAATTGTATATATAGGTTTATACATTTTAAACGATAATTGACTTTGTAATTTGCACTTTTGTTGACTGTGTGACAGTCTGACTATTTGACATGTTCAACCCCTTGTCTATATATTATATATATTTATTTTTTTTTATTTTTATTTTTTTTTTTTTTTTCAGGCAATCCAAACACTGTGTCGGGTCCCTATGGATATCATCGTGTGTTTAGTACCCACTGCAACTATTCATCTTAACGGAAATATTTGATATGACCACTTGAGGAAATGGATTATTAATGAGGTTTCTATTATTGAACAATATTGGAATAATGTCAATTATCAATTATTATTAAAATTGGTTCAATTTCGGATTTGAAATAAAATTGTCCTGTTTATAACATAACACAACAACCCGTTTGTATATCAATAGCAACGAATCTACTATGAAACAGTATGTTATTGAATCTGTTAAATCTCTCTCTCTCTCTCTCTCTCTCTCTCTCTCTCTCTCTCTCTCTCTCTCTCTCTCTCTCTCTCTCTCTCTCTCTCTCTCTCTCTCTCTCTCTCTCTCTCTCTCCCTCTCTCTTTCTCTCTCTCTCTCTCTCTCTCTCTCTGTCTCTCTATCTCTCTCTCTCAAACAAGTAAGAGTATGTTTGTGCTGACACATTAACAATCCATTCCGACATGCAATTTTACTCAAGCACATAGGCTGTGATGAAAACAAAAATGCTTACATGTCATGGATATATGGCATGGTCCTGTAATAGAAAAAATAAAACAGCGCAAGTAGTGTCCCTATTTCGAAAAATCTGTATTGTTTGTTCTTAATACAATAAAATAATTACACAGCCTCAAATACAAATTGAAGATAAGTAATCAAACAATAAATACATTAAATATTGCACCATACCTGATACGAATATAAAACATACAAAATACATGCATAATGTGATATTTTTTAAACAAATAAAACGTTCAGGGTAAACACTATCCAATTGAATCATTTGTACTATGTTTGAAATAAATATACAAATAAAGTAATATTTTTTCATGGTTTAAGGGTACAAAACTCGTCTTGATTTCATTAATAATCGAATCAAATAAAACAAAAAAATCAAAAACCTTGGCGTCATTGTCACCAATAAACTGCAGTCAGACTAAACATTGTTTCATGTTCAAAAATATCAAAGTCTCTATATATTTCTCTTATTTGTATTTTTACCTTATATTGCAGGCTTGATTAGGGACTTGATTGAAATTTGTTCTTCACATTTGAGCTCGATTGCATCGAAAGCCTAAGGCTTATACAAAAGCTATCGAGTCCGTTTCCTGGGCCTAGAACCAGTACTTGGTGTCTTCTGGGAAGATCTAAAGAACGCGCCAAAGGTGGAGATCGAACACGTGACCTCCCGGTCGCTAGTCGGACACCATATCCATTACACCACGGCGACAAAGTATGTTTGACGACACATCTGTGAATTTATCATCATGCATATCTGTTTTGAAGTTGAAATGAAATACAAATGTACTTATATTTAGTATTGAATCTTTACATGTGACATTAATCTCCGATATAGGGCAATGGTTGCGCGACATCTTGTCCAATCACGATGATCACTAAAGTAAAGTTACATGAAATTCCATTATTGCCGGTTTAAGTGATGCGGGAGAAAAGTGTCCTCAAATTTACCTTCACATTGATCGCTGACCTTTAACTTTGACCTCTGTGCAAGGTTAGTGCGCGCCATTTCTTGGTTATTAATTATAATTTGTTATATGAAAATATTGTATTGATTACAAGATTTATATTATTGACATGTGATTCAAGTTGACGTAATAAAGCTACATATGTTCGAACATATCTTTATTTCGATTTTATACCAATAGTGTAGTCTACATCAAAATGCACAAGTGGTATAAGTTAAGTGGCGTAAAACAAAGCGGCGATGCAGACATAAATTATGAAGTAAAAACAACATACAGGTTTTCTAATTATTAAATAATTCGATAATGCGAGCGTTTGTTCGAATATAAGTAGTTCTAAACTTTCATATGTTTGCTTTGCTGGTTTAAAAAATAGTGTGTTCATTCTGATTCGAACTTGAAATAGGTTTCATCAATCGTTCGAGTAATGAAGAAAACTTTAAATGTTAATATATTGAAAACAATGGAATTGCGCTGAATTTCAAGTCATTTTGGTTTCCTTGAAAGCTATTTTTTATTATTGTATTAAAGCTAACATTGTTAGTTATTAATTGTCAAGACACTTTCTGCTTACGGAGAACCCGTTTTGTTACATATTAAGTTACCATGCCGTATGTATTAAATGCGAGAACTATACTAACGTGCATTGAATCGTACATTAACTGATTGCATAATTAGTTGATATTCTTCTCACGTAAGATAAATGACTGAGATCATACAATATTGGATGTTTTATCTGTAGTCTTTGAAACTTACTGCTTAACATTGAAAGATCGAATACGGGTATTGTATAGGGAATTCGGTTCTTGCTTTAAATTAAACAACTAGCAAATTTATACAGCAATTTGTATCCCGAATATTTTTCTTAAGCCTATGTTGTTCTTATTCGCGGATACAATTTTAATATATATTGACATTTTTTACATAAAATATGCGATTTATAATAAGTATTAACACTTAAATAATGGCACACCTCCCGCAGAATTTTGTGTTAGTTCATGAACGCATTGATTTAGTTTGTCATATACCAACTCCGTAATCAATTATGTGTTCCACATCAATGCCAACATAATGTGTATGTCATTGTAAATCATTTAATACAACACAATGTAAGGCCATATTTCATTCCCACGAATCATGCCTAGCTCCAACCAGATGTTTAAGAACGAATATTTGTCATTACAGCGAACATTGTCCTAACAATACATCGTTAACCACCCTCATTGACATCTTCCGCTTAGTTCTATGATGTACACCCTTAATTTATATCATATCAGTACAAATATTCAGAAGTTGCGATATATCTAGCCTTAAAGTTTGAATAATTCAGTTGATGACACACAGGATTTCTAATTACAAACATTATCATCAAACTCATGGAATGAATTTGTGTTTCGAATCCACATGCATTATATCGGAAAACGAAACTTCAAACACTTAGATCTAGCACAATGTTTAAAAATTTTGTTTTGCATTTTCTTTTCGGACGCGTAATTATAGGCATGCACCATTAGTTTAAACATTATACGAGACTTAGCTGTTTTAAGAAATTTAATTTGAAAAGTTTAGGGATTATTTACAAAAATTCATCGTACTTAGTAAATGTAGGCGCTGATTCAGTCCATTGATCGTTACAATGTGTCTATATTATGGGCATTATAAAGCTATGTATGTAAGCGACATTTTGTATCGCTATTTGGCTTTAATTAGGAGCATCTCCGATTAAATAAATCTAGCATTGCACATTCAACAAACTATTATGGAAAGGACTCGATCTTATGACTATGTTACTTTCTATAGTTCTTGCAGTTTGAAAACAATTAAGAAATAGCTATTTCATGACTAAAACACTTTATACAGTATGTCGAGTAATATGAAATGTTGTTTATGTTTGGGTCAAACATGGGTATTTCGGTTGAAACCAAAATTAGTTTATTATTGGTTAATCTTAAAATATAAAAAAATGCGTAGATATTGTAGTGCTGTATTGTTCATTCATAGATCGTGTTTATACAACGTTGTTTATTTTTAGAAATATAGGTTTTGTATAAAAAATAAAATATCTATGTCTGTGATTTTACTACATCTAAAAAGAATAGAATTTTATGCAGCATTTTCATGTCCTACATTGATTGATTATGTTCACATTTCCTTTTTTTTAAATCATATGTGTTAACAAAAAAATGCATAGTATTGTATTGTCGGATATATTTATTAGTATTTAATCATTTAAATGTATTTTTTCGAAATTCTGATTCAAAACCAAAATGAACAGAATTCTAACTAATACCTTATCACGGTGATTTACATTGGATATCGAGTCATTCCGTTTTTATCCCATTGTTCCCATCAACAGCAACAACCCCCGCACTTATTTACGAGAAGTACAATAAACAAGTGTTTTTACAAACACATTGTGTTCCAAAAAACGCTGACAAGACCATTCAATTCTAATCACAGCAGCAATTTATGTGTGATATCTTTCATCAGGCCAACACGTGCTATGGCGGTGGCATTGAACGTACGTTCTGAATGCTTCTTTATAAATACTCAGACATGTCCAATGAATATCTCGACTATTTTGTTACATCCAGTGTAAACGTTTTCTGAGATGCATATTGCAAAAGTGTATTAAATGTATTATGAAACCCATTACGTCAATGCTCGAATTACTATTATATGCAACGATTAAATTATATGAGGAGATGGATATATACTCGCCTAGCTACAGTATTAAATCACGTGTGCAAATCGTTATTTTGTATTATTAACGCATTTAACATTGCATTATCACAGTACTTCATCTAAAGCTTATAAACTAATGCTTTTAAGACGATTATAGCGGTTATTACAAAAACACAGCATGTTTGTTAACTATTTTATATGAGCCGCTCATTTTTATGTAAGCTATTGTGCAAATTCTCGAATCTCTAGCAATGCCCTGTCTCTCTTGATTTCTTAACTTAAACTATCGAGAATGGATTGAACATTGGCACACTACATTATGCAAATTTGACATGAAATGAGCAACAACAGTGATGACATGTATATGCATGATCTTATGGTATAATAAGTAATCATTTTTTAAGTTTAAACAGGTATAAATCTCGACGTATATGCATTGCATTTACATTGAAAAGGTAAATACATGGGATATTTGCTTTATTTGATTACAAATTATGTTATCATATTTCTATTTTTGGTAAATAATAACGTTCTTGAAGGACCAAGTTGTGAGGTTGGAATCGACCAACAGCGGATGTCAGTTTGAAACTCCCTGTTTTGTCTATATTAAAGAGACTGAAATAAAATAGTCAGACCTTTACGTTTGATAATAATGCATTTTGAATAAGCTAAACAATATAAGGTAAAACCATGTATGGTCCATATAACATTTTGTAAGCCATTGGTTATAAAATATCATTTTCTAGATTATATGTGTATGACATTATATGACATTGAATTTTCTTCAATATTTGCGTATACCTTCGTGGGTATATGGTGTGATGCTAATGAAGGTCTCCTTAATACATTTTGTTGTATTATGTGTACTATTATTTCGCGAAATGGTGGAGAAAGTAATCATTAATATATAGCTCAAAGAAAAGCCACTTTCTCCGTCATTTTATACGCTCGAAATGGTTGGTGATGACCTATGTGCTAAAGATTCCTTAAGCTTTCTCCAAAAGTTTAAACTGCATTATATATAACATGGATATTAAAATAGAAACCGAGAATTAGTAACTAGTGTTCACCCTACCTACAAGCAACATATACTTGCGCTGTAAATGTTTACTAATACAGATTATACAATTTCAGCTGTTTTCTGAATGTTTATTGGAAAACTCAACCATTTTTGTCATCGTCTTAAAACTCTGCCTTAGTATCTATCTTATGAAAAACATATAACGGGAAACGGGATTCATATAGTCAACTTGCTTCGATAACGGAGAATTGCTTATTCAGGTCGATATGGTTTTACCTTGTTTGATGCTGCGTATTAATTATTACTATGTTTGATTATTGTGAAGATGAAGCAACGTTTTTAACATATATTATATTATGTCGATATCGGGCCTTTAAAAAAGGCACCCAAGCAGTATGGATACAAGTGCGCGATCTTAACAGAATAAAATCGTGTACTATTTGTCCTCGTTTTCACACAATATTAACATAGCAAAGCTGCTATTTAGCAATTAACATCAACCAATATCTGCTCATTCTTGTTTGAAGTGTTCGTTCAGCGAGTTTATTTAAATTTAGAAACAGGTACTTTCACAAAGTGGTTAAAATAGTGAACGTGCTGATATCGTTTTAATTGTTTATTTCGTTTTGTTAAAAATGCTTTTCTGTGACGGGCAATATCGATATAGTATACACTTATAATATCAACAATACAATAAATAAAGAAACACTTTCGATAAGTATATGCCTTATTAGTTATAGTCTTAAGCTTACTATGTTTATAAGATATCTGAGCCAAAGTTTGTTGCTATACATTTTATTATTAACATGCTAGGTTTACATCATAAATAATTAAAATCTCTTTTGAAATCTTTGCGTTTAATACTGATATAGTGTCACCATTTATTAATACAAATTGAGTTCAGTTATCGATTGCAGGGACTAAATCTAATTAATCACTGTCATTTAATGAGTTTTCTCTGATATTTCGTGCGATGTAAGGCATATGCACTACTTTATCACCCATTGTTTTGTAGTTAAACACACTTGTGAATAAAAAGCATCGATCATTACGCCGCAGGCTTTATCGGTAACGTGCTTATCGCTATATTCCTTTCGATTATCGCATTTTAGATAACGATTATAATGTTGTTGACTGTCAGAGTGATTAAATATTTCTTTTTGAATCGTGTGTATGATGTTTGTTCATAAATTTGACATTGATATAGTATGATTGGTATATAGCTATATAAGGTATTCGGTGATGATTTAGTAATTATTGATATATTGAAATCGTATTGCTTCTTATATTGTTAAGCATATAAATGCCCACAACACTATGGATACATGTCGTTTAGCGTTTGCAAGGGGGTGGGGGGTGGGGTAAAGTCAACAGTATGTAATAAAAGCCGCTTTTTATTAAAATATACTATTCCATACTGGCACTATGTATTTATAGTCGACATCTCAAATATTGCTTAAACTATGTGTGCATATAAATATGACAGCGATAATAACATTGTCACACGTCTCTTGTTTTTCCATCATTTTAAATGAATACTAGCGTGTTTGCTGGGAAATCACGTTATTTATGCATCGACTGCAAACATACTCATGTTATTGATAATTAAAGAAGTTCTTGATTTACTTTTTATTGCGAGCTATTTTTGAAATGTCAGCATGCAAAGCTGTAATTTGTCAGCCACATGCATTGTACTGCAAAACTTCATTTCACATAAAATGTCGGAATCCAGATATTTGTTGATGCAAAGTTAGAACTGTAGCAATTATTTGTTCGTGGGATTGTCCTTTAATTTAGGTGGACACTATGTGATGCTGCGGCAAAATATATAGAGGATAGTTGTTTGCTTTTAGGGAATTACGTGTCATAATTGTCCTAAGAAAAGTGGCCTCCGTTCTAAAACAACAAAGCACTTGTATAAACATAACGCTTGTTCAGTTGTAAATATCAGATACGGTGCAAATGTTAATATGAACGTGGAAAGTAAATATTGATGAAATCTGTTTGTTTACTACAATTGTGCTTCGTGTTAACATCAGCTCGCCCAAACTGATAATGCGGGTCGTTAATTGTCTTTACATAACTAACCTGGCTTCATAGAAGATCAAATCAGTCAGTCAACGGCCCG